>NC_042627.1:33499188-33799188 GCF_901001135.1 Rhinatrema bivittatum
AGTAGGCACTGAATACAGAAGGAATCGATAATAGCGTTTGCTTTGCGGAACCAATCAACCAGACAAATGTTTTGGAAACTCAGACTGCAAAATTCTAAAAACCAAAGAAAAAAAAAAACTGAAAACTTACATCTGGACTCCACTGGGAGCCAGTACGGTTCCATCAGAACAGGGATTATATGACTGTGCTTCTTACTCTCTGATAGCAATCTTGCCGAATTATTCTGAAGGCACTGGAGATGCTTTATACTAGAAACAGTAATGACCTGGTATAAAGCATTACAATAGACCAGCCGATTGGTCACTAAAGCATGGATCACGCAAGCAAGGTCTTTAGAATCAAGAAAAGGATGAAGTATTGAAGTTGTTGTATAGGATGGAAATCTTGGAATGAGGACTGGACCATGTAAGCAACATGGACCTGCATTGTCAAACCAGCATCCAGCTTGACTCCAAGACTACATGCCACAATTCTCAGAACCAATGTGACAGCAGACAAAATTGGAAAACATTAAATTAAATCAATGTAAAAATAGAAATAGTGGCTCTGGATTGCAATTCAAGGATTGTTTTACTTGCATCTTTTTACTGTAAGGCCCTGGAAATACCACTTTCTTAAGCAACAAGAGGGAGATGTACAGGCCCTGAGTATCCCTTCCCCTTCTATAAGGAAAGAGGTGGGAGAAAAAGGCCTGGGACAATCCCTTCCCCTCTGACAATGAAAGAGGCAGTAATGCAGACCCTGGGTATTCCTCCCAATTTAGTAAGAAAAGAGGCAGAAATTCAGGTCTTAAGCATTGCTCTGTATTCTGCAAGGTATGAGGTAGAGTTCTGTGCCTGAAATATCCTTCCCCCTCCAATAAAGATGGTGTGCAGATCTGGGGAATCCCTACTACCGGTACTAACTAGAGGGAGGAATTCCTCTGCACTCACATGCATCCCCCTTTCTAGTGCTGCAGCTAGAGAATTTAGCATCATGTGCTGAAACATCAGGAAGTGATCCCACTCACCCACCTTTCACTACATGCCATGGCAGACAGCTCAGTCTACAGCCCTCTCAAAGATGCACTCTGTCCCACTGCATCAATCACGCCCTTGGCCCTGGTCCTCTGCCACGTGAGGGGAATGTTTGTGTGTGGGCTTGGGGCAATCCATCCCCTCCCCACCACCCCCACAATCCAGAATTAAAAGCAAAAGAAGCAATGTATCTGGCCCACTCTTTAATAAAAAAGGGGAAAAGGGATGTTGGAAATAAAAGGCAGTGGCCTGGAATAATGGAAGGCACAGACCTTAGTGACTCTTAGTTTCTCTCCTTGAAGGAAACCCCTTCATCCCTTTAGTGTCAGAGGAATTACAGGGCTCTCAACCTTTTGGGAGGTACAACCTGGGAGCTTCAGAACTTGCACCCTGTGTGGAAACTCATCCAGCAGAGAACAAAAACAAAAACTGCAGGAATAGATGAAAAATGAACAAGGTCACTTCAAAATTAAGACCTACAATTGGTTTCTGGCATATAACCTTGAACTAAATGTTACCTGTTTGACCTCACTCTTTTGGTACATCTGATTGTCTTTGTTTTAAGAATTTCTTTCTTACATGAGTCTATCAAAGTTTGCTTAACCTTTTCATAATGATGAGCGCAGTTCCATTAATATAGTTTCTGTTGATCCAAGGGGATTACTAAGGGCTTGGTTCTGATTTTTATTATTGCTATTTGCACAGCATCTGAAATGTAAATAAATTTCATGGTCTGATGCTCACATTTGTATTTCCTGCAGTCTGGGAAAATCCCTTTCCCATCTGTGATGCAAAACGAGAAATGTGCTTCCTTCTCCAGTGTATGCGAGGATATCCTTTTGTTGACTCTTTATTGTGTACCTTCCTATCTCCCACTAAAACTATTTGGAACCCCGCTAGCACTCTTGGAACCACTACAACACCTGCTTGTCCCTTTTTAACAAAAGAACTCATGACCCACTGAAGACAATAGTCCACCTAGTTGCTGGCTGAAGGGGAAGTAGGGGCTACATAAATATAATTAGAAATTAAAAGAAGAGACATTTTAGATGCAAGACCAAAAGAGATAGCAATGAAAGAAAGCCATGTTGATATTTTTTGCAACATGGATGGCATTGCTGCTTTAACAACTTATTCATACCCAAGGGGCAAGGTGAGAAGAAGAAAAACAAGAAGCAGATGAAGGAAGTACAAACTAGAGGTGCCACAGGTCACAGGGTAGCTAGGTTATAACCAGTAAGCTATAATACCCCCAAAAACCAACCCAGGTCTTCCCTAGGCCCCTACACAGCTCTTTTTAGTAACCTGGGGCTGGGCCCAGGGTCAGAGCTTCCTCCAACTGGGCTGAGTCAAACCAAACCAGGGTCTCTCTGGACCCCTCCCCCCCCCCCCACCACCACCACCAGTCCTCGTTGGCCCCCACTTACCTTTTCCATGGGAGGTTTCATTATAGAAAGAGGCAGGAGTGATCCACTATTGCTCTTTCCTTGCTGACATCCCTTTTCTAAACATGGCATTGGCTGGTTGTGAGACCATCACCATTTTGAAATATCAAACATCAGTCTCAGAGATGGCAGGTGTCATTTCTAATGGGAGCCAGTCAGGCAGGAGTAACTGGGGATTGTTGCTACTCCTTTCTACAATAAAGACGCCCATGAAAGGGGTACAAGGGGGTCAGGGAGGACATGGCCCTAGCTGGGTTTGACTCAACCCAATCTGGGGTGGTTGGGGGGGGGGGGGGCCCAACCCTGGATTTTTGGAGAAGGGGAGCAGGGAGCAAAGATGCACGGTGATGCCTCAGGAACTGGCAGAGGAGCCTAGGGAGGCCCTGTCTTGATTTTTTTAAAGGCACTGTTTATTTTGGCTCAGCAAATGAACCAAACCAAAATAAACATTAGACAAAAAAAACCCCAAATAAAAACACCCTCTCCCCCTAAATGAAAAATTGAACCAAAACAAAGCATTTTGCCTGCACATTCCTCATATAAAATTTGCATGTTTAAATAGTACTATGTTCAAGCAGTGTTGTTAGATAGCACCAGGGTACATTGAGCCTGTCCTAAGTTAGCTCCATTGCTCATACTGACATAGCTACATATTTATCCTGTCACTGCCTCTGCAGAAACTCCCTCTGTCTTTTTAACCAACATGTGTAGGTCTTGAATGCCTAAATTTTAATGTACTGATAGATTGTATCGCTGAAATGTAATCGCCCCCCCCCCCTTTCATCGGGGGCATCTTCAACTGCAGTGGGAGTGGTGAGTGACCCTTCTGCAGCTCCAGTACAGATTAAAACATCTCAGTTTAGTCCAGTGGGGACCAGCAAAAGCTAGGAGGCCTAAAGGGAGACTTGTGCTTTACCCAAAAAAACACAAGTCCACACCCAATAGTTTATGGGTAGCCAATTCCAATCATCAAGAGCCACATTTGGTTTTCAGGATATCCATAATAAATATGCATGAGATAAACTTGCATGCACTACCTCCATCGCATGCAAATATATCTCATGCATATTCATTTTGGAAATCCTGAAAACCAGGCCTCTTTGTGGCTCTTAAGGACCAGAGTTGGCCATCCCTCTAATAGTTGTTCCAAAACAAAGCAAATTTATTACAAAATCCAAAAAAATACTCAAAATTCCAGTGGAAAAAACACAGCAAAGTTTAGGGTACAGTCCAAGCAAAAAAAAGAAAAACAAAACACTGTCTCCAAACCACTTGAGCTTTCAGAAGTTTTACTTGTTTCAGTTCTCTCCTCTCTCACTCTGTTTAGTTAACTGAAGGGCTTTGGCTAAAACTCACAGATCCTCCAATAACTTCAATGTATCTCCAACTGTGGTCTTGCCCAGACAGGTTAATAGATTCCCCTTCCTTCTCCCTTCTGGCTGGCTCTCAGTTATTGTTAGCAGGAACCACTCCTCAGCAACTCCAGCACCCCTTTTGTCATTAACTTCCAGCCCTGCTCCTTCACAGGATTGAAGATCAACCCTCTCAGCTTTTCAACTCATTACTGTCAACTCTCCAACTTCTGGAATCCTCAGCCAGAATTCTCACTGGGGGGGGAGAAAAACCCAACCTTCTCATCTTTCTCTTCTCCTCTCCCTGGTACCCCGTGAAGCACTAAAATACACTCAAAAAGCCCTTCTCCAAAGAGGAAACCATCTCCCACCAGCTCAGGAAGTTTACCCTTACTTTATTGAACTTTTCATGACCTTCCTCTGATGGAAAAATCTACACCTTATCAAAAACTCCTTCTTAATGAACCCAAGGCAGGATCACAGTAACTTGCCATAAGCACTTGATTGGCAAGAGATAAATGAAGATTAATTATGTTATCACTTCTTCTGCTTCTCTTCACTCTTTGTGATGAAAACAATTTGGCAATGAGGATAGGATTTGCACATTCAGACCATGGGTAAGTGATCAAGAGCCACAAACAGGTCTAATTTTCAGGATAACCACAATGAATATGCAAGAGATAAATTTGCCTCCATTGTATGCATATTCATTATAGAGATTCTGAAAAACCAGGCCTGTTTGTGGCTCTTGAGGACTAGAGTTGCCCGCACCTCTAATAGTTGTTCCAAAGCAAAGCAAATTTATTGCAACAGTGTTCCCAAACCTGTCCCGGGGTTCCCCAGCCAATCGGGTTTTCAGAATATCCATCATGAATATGCATGACATTAGTATAAATAGTGGGAGGCAAAATAAATTGACATTGGAAGAAAATCAAACAAGTACTCTCGTGGAGTCAAGTGGGCCACTATCTGAGAAGTGCCTTCACCTTGCCAAAATCACCAACGAACTAACATGATTTTCACAATAATATAGAAATTAAGGAGTTTGTCTTACCAAATGCAGCAACACGGCTCATGTAGGCTAAGCACAGCTTCCTGAATCCTAGTAAATAATATGCATAAAATTCAAAAGTAAGCTATTCTGCTGAATCTAAGTTAAGGGTATTGTGAGCAGGGGTTTTTAATGTTGCATTGTCACCTTTGAGAATGAGCTTTTCTATCTTAGCTTGGTGATTTTGGGGGAGGGGCATGGGTCTCTAATGTAGCTTTGTGACCTTTGGAGGTGGCATTCATCTGGGCTGAGGTGATGTTAGGGCATGATGTGCATGGTCCTGTATTTTGTATTTTTATGTTATGATCTGTAATAGTGGGGTCGATTTTAAAAGGCGCTCATGTGCGTCCATGTGCGCGCGGTTCCCGGCACGCGCACATGGACGTGCCAATTTTATGACATGCATGCATCGGCGTATGCATGTCATAAAATCCGATGGCCGCGTGCACATGCACACCGGATTTTAAAATCCATGCATGCATGTGCAGGTGGCCTGAGACTCGCGCGCACAGAGGGGAGAATTTTACAAAGCAATGCGTGGTGATACAGTCGGGCCTCCCCCAGTTCTGTCCCAGTCTGCTCCAATTAAGGAGCAGACTGGGAGGGAACTTTCCTACATCTAACTCTATCCTTCCTCCCTCTTCCCCTCTCCTCCCTGCCCCCTAAACCTACCCTAACTATCCCTAATATTTTTATTTTAATACTTATTGCTCCTCTGAGGCAGAAGTAATCTGCGCACGCCGGCCGGCTGCCAGCACACACTTCTTTGGGACAGCGACTAATGGCGTCCTGGCCCACCCCTCCCTGCCCAGACCACACCCTCCAGGCCACCCCTTATCTCTCAGCCGGCAGTTCTGCGCGTACCTAGGTTTACACACATGTCTGAGCCCCATTGTAAAATGCACGGGGTGCATTCAAGGCCTTGCCACACGCATAAACCCCAAAATTTACACGTGTAGCCCTTTGAAAATTTACTTGATTATGTATTGCTTTTCTGCTGATATTGAGTAATTTTTGTATTTTCTGCATACTGCTTTGGGTGGTTTATTAAATGGAGAAGCAGTATACAAATCAAATAAAATACATTTGTAATCCTAAAAGTGGGAAGCAACAATCATAACTGATGAAGACAAACATGTCTGTGATGACTACTAGAGACATGCAGCTAGCAGCTGAAAAAGTTCATTTGCTTTGCTTTTTCTTTTGCTTTGTTTTTATTTTATGTCATTTCGTTTTAACATACATTGCATACTTTTGTGCATATTAAAACCCATTTAGCATACACTATCATGATTTTATGCACATTCATTCAATTTAGTGAATGTTAATCATTTTAATGAGTACTAAAAAGTTAGTGCATACTAAATGAAACAACTGATAGCACATTGCTAGTAACTACAAAGTCAAAATCAATAAAAGTCTTATGGCTCATCCATTTCCTGTACCATCCATAAAACAGCTGTTGGCAATAATCCAAGCAGGAAGAAGTTGTGCCAAGGTGAATTTGGCCCAGACATCTACAGTTGGAAATATATCCAGAATTCACAGATGGCCAAGCCCTTAACAAGCACTGAAGCGCATTCATTGTTAAATGCCTACAATTTGGAGTGTCAAAACCTCAAGTTACTATGCTATACTGTATGGCCCAGCTCCCTTCTCCTCCACCCCCACCCAGTGCTTATCAAAATGAACATCTGACCTGACTCCAAACCAGGGTGTGGCACTGGATCTGGTGGTCAGGACACTGCAGCAGCCAATGGCCACATTAAGGGCTAGGGCAAATGGGGGTTGAGTGACCCATGACTCTTTGGGCTTAAAAGAGCCAGGCACAAGGCAATTTAGCCTCTTTTGCTATCCTTGCTAGCTAACTTTGACAAGCAAGGGGTCAATATCAGAACAAGTGGAAAATTCAAGGATTCATCCAGGAAGATAATGTAGATGGAGTTTAATATGGGGTTTTGCAATACATAACTTCTGTATTAAAAACAGCCATTCACATGTCTGAATGGATAGTTGCAACATGGCCTCTTAGTCTACTCTAAAGGCACATTTATTTTCATGTGCCTTCAATGAATAGCATTGGACCTTGTCCATATAGAATTAGACTCTACCAAATAAATCAGTGGGTCCCTAATTTATTTCCAGTTTATCCATTTTCTTTCTGCAACATGGGTTAGTACAGCTTGTTGCATGCCCAGATCATACACGATACATCTATCCAATATTAAATAATAGTATCAACTGAGTTTATGTATGTCTTTGGTGTGCCTGTACTGTAGTGTTACACTTATAACCATGGTTGGGCCGGCACAAGCACTGGAGTAGTGGTCATCTTAACAGTGCATAATCTTGTGGTGTCACCATGATTTTATTGATTTTATTTAGTATTTATTGTTTTGTTTGTTGTGTGTCTTATTTATGATTATGTATGTTTTGTCACCCACCTAGAACTGGCAATAGTGTTGCAGTTGGGTGCTGCAGGCAGGATAGTGGACCCTTGGGCCGGTCTACCCAGGGTGACACGGTAGGCTGGGAGGCGGAGCCACAGGCTGGCAGTGTTCACCCGGGAACCAGGAGCCCCCCAGGAGGAGCCCGTAGGGTCCTGGAACCTTGGGACTTGGGATAACAGCTCAGAGTCAATAGCAGATAAAGCCTGGGCAGGGAGTGTAGTAAGAACAGTCCAAGGAGTGAAAAGATAGTCTGTAGACCGGCAGTGCAGGTCGAGGGCCAGCTGAAGACAGGACAGCGGGCAGCAGCGGTACCTATAGTGAGCCGGACCGTGAGGCAGGGTTTGTAGAGTACTGGACCGGGAACAGGCTGAAGGCTGAGGTAGAACCAATAACAGACTGTGGATTGGAACAGGCTGTAGACTGGAACGGAGTCTGTAGCTGGCTGTGAACTGGAGCAGACTGTAGACTGGAATGGAGTCTGTAGCTGGCTGTGAACTGGAGCAGGCTGTAGACTGGAATGAAGTCTGTAGCTGGCTGTGAACTGAAGCAGGCTGTAGCGGAATCGGGAATGGACCAAGGTCAGAGGCAGGCGGCAGGCTGAAGCGAAGTCAGGAACGGACCGAGGTCAGAGGCAGGCGGCAGGCTGAAGTGAAGTCAGGAACGGACCAAGGTCAGAGGCAGGCGGCAGGCTGAAGCGAAGTCAAAGGCAATCCAAAGGTCAAGTCAGGAACGAGGAACAGACGAAGCACAACTCAGAACTACTAGGCAGTAGTGAACCTCGTTGCAAGGCAAAGAGAAGGCGTCCGGATGCCGGTTATATCAGGCTTAGGGCGTGGCGTCATTAGCACAGGCGGGGCCAGACTTCCGGGAACTGTGCGCACATAGTGTGCATCCTCACGCACGCGCGAGGCAGCGGGGAGATGGGCAAGCCATGGCGGCCGCCACGTGGAACCGGCAGAGCCGCAGGAGTCCCAGGAATGCGGAAGACATTGTGGATTCGGAGAGAAGACGGTAGTCTCAGCCGATATGACACCAGACCCACTCGCTCAGCAACCCGAAATGGCCCACAGAACTTGGGTGCGAATCTCCGTGATGGGAGCCGGAGGTGGATGTTCTTGGTGCTGAGCCAGACTCGATCCCCGGGTTGGTAGGTGGGAGCTGGTCATCGGTGGCGGTCGGCCGCTCGCTTGGCGGACACGGCCAAGCGGTGTAGCTGTCTCTGAGTCATGTGCCACAATGTCTGTAGTTGTCGGGCCGTTATCTGAACGGCCGGTGAGGCGCTGGGGGCCTCCAGCGGCAGTGGAGGTCTCAGCGGTTTCCCGTAAACCAGTTGGAATGGGGATTTGCCGGTAGCAGCGTGAACTTGATTGTTGTAAGCGAACTCGGCCCACGGCAATAGCTGCGACCAATTGTCCTGTCTCTCGTTGATGAAGGCCTGAACATAAGCCTTCAGTGTCCGGTTCATTCTCTCGGTCTGTCCATTGCTCTGCGGTTGGAAGGCTGTGGAGAAACTAAGCTTTACCTTAAAGCATCTGCAGAGGGCTCTCCAATAGCGGGCAACAAACTGAGGACCCCTGTCTGAGACTATGTCTTGAGAAAGACCATGTAGCCTGAAGACATGCTGGGTAAAGAGACGGGCCAGTTCGGGTGCTGTAGGAAGTTTCGGCAGAGGGACTAGGTGCACCATCTTTGAGAAGCGGTCAACGGTGATCCAGATGACCGTATGTCCACAAGACGGGGGTAAGTCCACCACGAAGTCCGTAGCTATGTGGGTCCATGGTTCGGTGGGGACCGGTAATGGCTGTAGAAGGCCTCAAGGAGACCCAGGACTGGGCTTCTGGCGAGTGCAGGTGGGGCAGGAACTTACATAGGAAAAGACATCCCGCCGGATGTTGGGCCACCAATAGAACCGGTTGACCAGCTCTAAGGTCCTATCGCATCCAGCGTGTCCTCCGATGAGGGAGTCATGAGCCCAGCGTAAAGCAGTTAGCCGATCCCGGCGGGGAAGTACAGTCCTATCCTGGGAGAGGACTGTTAATGCAGACAGGCGGACTTTAGCCGGGTCCAGGATAAATTGAGGAGGTTCTTGATCCCCCTCGGCGCATGTAGTGCGAGAAAGAGCATCCGCTCGGAGGTTCTTGGCCGCTGGGCAATATTGTAGAACAAAGTCAAAACGACTGAAAAACAAAGCCCAGCGGGCTTGACGGGGGTTCAGTCGTTGAGCCTGTGACAGGAACTCCAGGTTCTTGTTATCAGTGTATACGGTAGTGGTATGCCGGGATCCCTCGAGCCATTGCCTCCACTCTTCGAGAGCGAGCTTTATCGCCAAGAGTTCCTTGTCCCCGATGGAGTAATTGCTCTCGGCTGGAGAAAACTTCCTGGAGAAGTAAGAGCAGGGAAGGAGTTGACCAGAGTCGGAGTGTTGGCTGAGAACCGCCCCAACCGCGATACTGGAGGCGTCGACCTCCACGATGAATGGTCTGGAGGGATCCGGATGCCGGAGGCAAACATCAGAGAGAAATGCCTCTTTAAGGTTGGAGAAGGCTGCCACCGCAGCGTCAGGCCAGTTCTTGACGTCAGCTCCCTTGCGGGTCAGGGCCGTGAGCGGAGCCATTCGGTGCGAGTAACGCGGGATAAAGTGTCTATAAAAATTAGCGAAGCCCAGAAACCGCTGGAGGGCCTTGAGTCCCGTGGGCTGGGGCCACTTGGTAATGGCCGCTACTTTCTCTGGGTCCATGCGGAAGCCGGTAGAGGAGATGATGTAGCCCAAGAAGGGCAGAGACTCCGCCTCGAAAATACACTTCTCCAGCTTGGCATACAAGTGGTTGTCTCAGAGGACCCGAAGAACCTGCGTGACGTGATGGCGATGGGTGTCCACATCTTTAGAAAAGATGAGCACGTCGTCCAGGTAGACTATGACATGCGAATGGAGCATGTCCCGGAGAACCTCATTCATGAGGTGTTGAAAGACGGCGGGGGCATTGCAGAGCCCAAAGGGCATCACCAGGTACTCGTAATGCCCGTCCCTGGTGTTGAACGCCGTCTTCCATTCGTCCCCTGGGCGTATGCGGACGAGGTTATAGGCCCCTCTGAGATCCAGCTTTGTGAAGATTCGGGCACCCTGGAGGGGATCCAGAAGCTCTGGGATGAGCAGGAGAGGGTACCGATCCCGCTTGGTGATGGCGTTCAGGCCGCGGTAATCGATACACGGCCGGAGGGAGCCATCCTTCTTGGCCACAAAGAAGAATCCGGCGCCAGCCGGTGAGCGAGACGGGCAGATGAACCCCTTGGCTAGGTTCTCCATGATATACTGGGACATCGCCTTAGTTTCAGGTAGTGACAAGGGATACACTCGGCCACGAGGAGGCGTGGTGCCTGGCAGAAGATCGATGGGACAATCGAACGGCCGGTGCTGGGGAAGGATCTCTGCCATCTCCTTGGAGAAGACATCTTGAAAGCCTTGGTACGGTTCAGGAAGGAGGTGCGAAGAGCAGAGGTGCAGAGGCCTAGGTGGACGTGGGAGGTGTAGACAGCGTTCAAAACAGGCAGGACCCCAACGGACCAGCTGGAAATCATCCCATTGGATCACGGGAGAATGCTGACGTAACCAAGGAAGTTCTAACACTAGTGGGTGCACCGCTCGTTCTAGGACGAGCAGGGAGATCTCCTCTGAGTGGAACAGACCTGTTTGCAGAGTCACCGGGGCCGTGGAACAAGTGATAACCCCCGGGATCAAGGTCCCTCGGATCGAGGAGATCCGCAGAGGAGGAACCTTCTGTAGTGTAGGCAGGGCAAGCTGAGTCACCAGATCGGCCACAATAAAGTTCCCTTCAGCTCCTGAATCAATGAAGGCACGAATCTGGATCTCCCCACCAGGGTATTTCAGGGTTACTGGTAGCGTGCAGAGAGGAGCTGATCCAGTAGCGCCTAGGTGTAGCTCCTCAGTGTAACCTAGGCACGAGCGTTTCCCGGACACTCTGGGCATGAAGAAAGAAAATGTTCTTTGCCCCCACAATAGAGGCAGAGGCCTAGAGAGCGCCGTCTCCTCCTTTCTTCCGGAGTGAGTGGGGACCTGCCCAGTTGCATAGGTTCCCCAGTAGGCATAGCAGAAGGAAGAACCTTGGGAGCAGGTGTTCTGGCGGAGACAGACAGGTGTGGTGAGGCTCTGCGACTCGAGCGAGTCTCTCTATCCCGCTGCTGGAGACAGCAATCCACTCTACCAGCAATGTCCATTAGATCATTTAAATCCTCAGGAAGCTCCCGACCTGCCAGTTCATCTTTGATTCGGCCTGCCAAGCCCTCAAGGAAAATTCCCTTAAGGCAATCATCCTGCCAAGCATGTTCCATGGCCAGGGTTCGGAAGTCTATAATATAGTCAGACACCGGGCGTGTCCCTTGTCGAAGGTGTAGGAGCTCCGAGGCTGCGGTGGGTCGGCGTGCGGGGTCATCAAAGGCCAGGCGGAAGTTAAGGAGGAAGTCTTGTAGATTCTGTAGCGGAGGGTCGGAACGTTTCCACAAGGGTGAAGCCCAGTCGAGGGCCTTGCCATCCAGCAAGGAGAAGATAAAGGCTACCTTGGCGGCATCTGAGGGAAATTGGGATGGCAGCAAGGTGAAGCGCACTTGACACTGGCTCAGGAAACCATGACATGTCTTGCTGTCCCCGGCGTACCGGGTAGGCGTGGGCAGCTGAGTACTTATTTATTGGAGTTTATATACCGCCGTTCATCCGAGGATATCGCGTCGATTTACAGTAAACAAAACAAAACGGCAAGCGTTGTACATAGAACAAGGTAGTAATAAATACAAACTAGTAAGTAAATAACTAAGGGAAAGGGTAACATTGTAGATATAACAACTTAATAATTAAGAACTAATACATAATTAACTAACAGTAACAATAACTAAGAAAGATAAACGGTAGAAACAGAGAAAGAGGGCAAGGGAGGGGGGAGAGAGAGGAGGGGAGAAGGAGGGAGGGGAGAGGGGGGGAGGAAGAGAGGTTGGCCGAGCTGGGAAATTTAGAGATATTGCAAAAGGAAATTGGTAGACGTGAAGGATAATGTCTAATGTGCTTGCTGGATGAGTGGAAAGAAGAGGGAAGGAGCAGGGGGGATCAAGTATAGGCTTGAGTAAATAACCATGTCTTGAGATTCCTCTTGAAGATCTTTGGGGACTGTTCTAGTCGTAGTTCGGTGGGCATAGAATTCCATAAGGTTGGGCCAGCTAGAGACAGGGCGCGGGCCTTAGTGGATGTATATTTGAAGAGTTGGGGTGAGGGGGTTGGCAAGGTAGCTATGTATGGGTTTCTGATCGGCCTATTAGAGGTATGAAATTGTAAGGAGTTGGAGAACCAGTTAATTTCTGATTTGTGAAGGGCTTTGTGTATGAGGGTTAAAGCTTTATATTGAATACGAAAGTGAATGGGTAGCCAATGTAAACGTTTAAGAATAGGTGTAATATGCTCCTTTGAAGTAGTGTTGGTGAGGATGCGAGCGGCAGTGTTCTGTAGAATTTGTAATGGATTGATGGCATTTTTGGGTAGTCCTAATAGCAGCGCATTACAATAGTCAATTTTAGAGAATACCATGGCTTGGAGTACGGTGTGGAAGTCATTGAAATGTAATAAGGGTTTTAGTTTTTTAATTGTGTGGATCTTGAAAAAACATTCTTTCAGTATTGTATTGATATATTTTTTGAATGTCATGTGTTCGTCTAGTATGACTCCTAGATCACGTAATTGGAGGGAAAATTGGGTGTGGGGTATTGTAATAGGCAATGTCGGTGTAGTATGGGAGAGTGTGGGAGAAGTTATAACCATGAGTTCAGTTTTTGTAGTGTTAAGAGCAAGTTGCATGGAATTAAGTAGTTTGTTGATAGCATTGAGTGTTGTATTCCAGATATCAAGGGCTTTAGGTATGGAGTCAGTAATAGGAATTAGAATTTGTACATCGTCGGCGTACAAATAGTGTGGCATCTTAAGGCTGGACAGGAGCTGGCAGAGGGGTAACAGGTAGATATTAAATAGCGTAGAAGACAGGGAGGAGCCCTGGGGGACTCCATGAGCAAGGGGAATTTCCTTAGATTCATGGTTGCCTAATTTGACTTTATAATTCCTGTTGCTGAGGTATGAAATGAACCAATTGTGGGCGGTGCCAGTAATTCCAATCTCATCAAGGCGTTTGAGGAGTATCTGATGGCTGACTGTATCAAATGCCACCGAAATGTCTAAGATTATTAGCAGATGGGATAGTCCTTTGTCTAAACTTTTGATCAAGTAGTGATAAAAGCAAGGTTTCTGTGCTGTGTAGTTTCCGAAAACCATATTGAGATGGGGATAGGATCTGATGCTCATCTAAATATTCACTGAGTTGGCGATTGATAGTTTTTTCTAAGATTTTTGCAATGAACGGAAGGTTGGAGATGGGGCGGTAATTGCTCAGATCAGTAGGGTCCAATTTAGGTTTCTTGAGGGAGGGTTTAAGAATTGCCTGTTTTAATGGATTGGGAACCATGCCCACATCAATAGATGCGTTAATAATCATTGAAATTGGATGGGCTATTAGGTCTGGTATAGTGAGGAGAAGTTTCGTGGGAATGGTATCAGAAGGGTGAGTTGCTGGTCTCATATTTTTGAGTAAGGATTCAATTTCTAAGTCAGTAGTGTGTTCAAACTGTGTAAGAGTTGCTGTGGGGTTGGTAGATTGGATGGTGTAATTGTTTTGAGGTGTGTGAGGGATGGGAGGAAAACAAGTCATACGTTTATTAACTTTCTCGTGGAAAAATATTGCCAATTGTTCACATTTAGATTTGGCTTGTTCTTCTGGGATGATATTTGGGGAGAGACTGGTTAGGGAGTTGACATATTCAAACAGAGCCTTAGGGTTGAATTGGTACTGATGAATTTTGGTGGCATAGAAGTTCTTTTTGGCCGTATTTATTTCCTTGTTGTAATTGTGTAGAGAAGTTTTGTAGCGCGCAAGTAGGGTTGGGGAAGGGTCATTGCGCCAAATCCTTTCAGCTTTCCTGAGGGCTTGTTTAAGTTCTTTAAGATTAGTTTTGTACCAAGGTTTTTTTGCATTTTTTTGGGAAGATAGTTGTTTGGTGATAAGGGGGCAGATGCTGTCTGCAACTGTTAGGGTGTGCTCATTCCAAGAAGCGAGAGCGGTGTCAGCATTTGTAGTGTTGAGATTGTTTAGGGAGTGTGAAAAAGCCACAGTAAGCTCATCTTTGCTGCAAGATTTGCGGAATTGTATTGTGGCGGCTGTGGTAGGGGGGGGAGGGGGCCTTTCTAGTATATTTGTGGATCTTATGATATAGTGGTCCGACCACGGGATAGTAGAGTATGATAGCGATTCAGTAACAATATATTGGTTAGTGAATATAAGGTCGAGTGAATGGCCAGCTTTCTGAGTAGGTAAGTTTATGATTTGGTTGTATCCTAATGATTTCATGGCTTCTAAGAAGGAGGAACAACTGGGTGTGCGAGGAGTAGCATCGACGTGAAGATTGAAATCCCCTAAGATAATGGCTGGTAAATCAATGGAGATATTTTTGGCAATATATTCTATTAGAGCAGAAGGGTTGTTGTTAAGTGTACCAGGTGGGGCGTATATGAGACATATTTGGATGGAAGGAGCCTTAAACAATCCAATTTCAAGTTTAGGTGGAGGGGAAGTGGCATGAAGGGCAAGTTTGAATTGTTTGTTGGCGGCTAGTAGAATGCCTCCACCTTTCTTTTTGGGTCTGGGAATTGATATAATATCATAAATATTATTAGGAAGTTGGTTAAGGAGGACATTGTCAGTATCTTTTAACCAGGTTTCGGGTATAGCACAAATGTCGGGTGTTTCATCTAAGAGGATGTCATTGAGTATAGAGGTTTTTTTATTAAGGGACTGGGCATTGAAAAGAATGAGTGTTAGTGCAGTAAAGCCAGTAATCTGAGTGAGTGGTGGAGATATCATGGTTGTATGAATAGATTTGAGGTATGAGTGGTGGCGCGTGGAGTGGTTTGTAGGAGGTCTGTGTTTGTTATACCTAAGTTTGGGAATGTATAACATGTTTGAGACAAAGTTTGGGCAAAAGGGTCTAGGGGTATAAGTTGAAATACCGTGGGAGAGGGGAGAGCGTGAGCTATCAAATGTAATGGCAGCAGGGGGAGATAAAAGGGTGGATAGCAGTATGTAAATAATATAGTGCTACTTGAATATGTGGAAGGGCGACAAGCGAGATCAAATAGATTCAGATAGAAATGACAATTATAAATGAAAATTGTAGAAAAAAAAACTTAATATCTCTAGTGAAGGGCGCACGAAGGGGCGCACAAAGGGGCGGGCCCCTTTGTCGCGCACCTTTGGCACGCGACACTCGGCGCGCGACGCCAGGAAGAGGGCCTCAATTTAATCCCAGGAGCGTCGCAGATGGGTGAGGTCAGCAGTGCGTCCGGAGTTGATTGGCGCCTTTGAAGAGGAGGCCGTGAAGAAGGAGATCCCGGCAGCGTGGTAAATAATGGCGGAGAAGCTGTGCGATCGGTGCAGGAGCCCGGGTGGGGTAGGAGAAGATAGTAGGCGCAAGTGCAGGAGGCAACTGCCGAGTGGAAAGCTCAAGGCGAGAGACCAACTGTTCCACCGTGGCAGTGAGAGAGTCAATACAGAGTTGTTGTTGCTGGAGGCGACAGGCCACCCCATCAGCGCCCATATCTACCGCTAGGGGGGAAGGTTGAGAAGCAACTTCCAAATGCTCGGCCAGGTCCTGCATAGATTCTACTAATTGATCAATGTCCAGCATCTGTTGTTGCATTTGATGATGCATCTGCTGCGCTATCTCCGGAAGAACCAGAGACACCGGATACTCCGCCGAGTCCATGGCCTTGCAAACTGTTGCAGTTGGGTGCTGCAGGCAGGATAGTGGACCCTTGGGCCGGTCTACCCAGGGTGACAGGGTAGGCTGGGAGGCGGAGCCACAGGCTGGCGGTGATCACCCGGGAACCAGGAGCCCCCCAGGAGGAGCCCGTAGGGTCCTGGAACCTTGGGACTTGGGATAACAGCTCAGAGTCAATAGCAGATAAAGCCTGGGCAGGGAGTGTAGTAAGAACAGTCCAAGGAGTGAAAAGATAGTCTGTAGACCGGCAGTGCAGGTCGAGGGCCAGCTGAAGACAGGACAGCGGGCAGCAGCGGTACCTATAGTGAGCCGGACCGTGAGGCAGGGTTTGTAGAGTACTGGACCGGGAACAGGCTGAAGGCTGAGGTAGAACCAATAACAGACTGTGGATTGGAACAGGCTGTAGACTGGAACGGAGTCTGTAGCTGGCTGTGAACTGGAGCAGACTGTAGACTGGAAGGGAGTCTGTAGCTGGCTGTGAACTGGAGCAGGCTGTAGACTGGAATGAAGTCTGTAGCTGGCTGTGAACTGAAGCAGGCTGTAGCGGAATCGGGAACAGACCAAGGTCGGAGGCAGGCGGCAGGCTGAAGCAAAGTCAGGAACGGACCAAGGTCAGAGGCAGGCGGCAGGCTGAAGCGAAGTCAAAGGCAATCCAAAGGTCGTCAGGAACGAGGAACAGACGAAGCGCAACTCAGAACTACTAGGCAGTAGTGAACCTCGTTGCAAGGCAAAGAGAAGGCGTCCCGACGCCGGTTATATCAGGCTTAGGGCGTGGCGTCATTAGCACAGGCGGGGCCAGACTTCCGGGAACTGTGCGCACATAGTGTGCGTCCTCACACGCGCGCGCGAGGCAGCGGGGAGATGGGCAAGCAATGGCGGCTGCCACGTGGAACCGGCAGAGCCGCAGGAGTCCCGGGCATGCGGAACGCGGCGTTTCCAGCAGCGGAGGTGAGCCCTGTTCAGAGCTAAGGAAGGGGAAGCGGTAGAGACTGCAACAAATAGAGCGGACAATACATTTTTTAAATAAAGACATAGTGATTTGTTTGGCTTTTGTATGTTTTTTGTGATATTTCAATGAAGTTTGGTTCCACTCATGATAATGATATTCTTATGTTTGGGGTGGGCACATCATGCAATGCTAAAAATGGATGAAATTAAAAATCACTTACTCCTACAGTAAGGAGGAGCTGGACCAGTCCATTCTCCTTTGTGGTCAAGATTGTGACTCCCACCTTGTGGTGATGGCAGTAATACATTCATATACCAGTAACAGGTTTAGATAAATACCCAAATGGACCCAATTTGTTATGAAAGATTAATGTGTAATAAAGATCAAAAACTGCAGCCATGTACTTCTCCAAATTAGAGACTTTGTGTCATTCATGGGCAGCCTCCGTAGCACAGATGTGCGGGAGTCTCGATTCATCTGTGCAGTCAGCAGCCCCCACTACGCCAGGCTTACGGGTTGGGTGCAGGGGGGTCCCTTCACCCCACGCAATGATGACGATAGCGCCAGCATTGGGCAGCCAGCACCCCCAGAGTGGAGTTCCTTCCCCCCAATGGCTGCTGCAGCTCTTTGTAGCCGTTCCTTCTGGTTGATCCAGCACTGGGTACAGTAATGTCATATTAATGCATCCCGATGACGGGCCACTTGATCGGCCAGAGGAGCAGGGCGCTGATGTCATTGGTGGGGGAGGCAACCAGCGGGACATTTAAAACCCGTCGGCTTCCCTTTGTCTGGCCTCTTCCCCCCTGGCCTCAGTGCGGCACAATTCACCTTGTCTGTCGCCGTGTCCAGGATGAGCTGGCGGCTGGCGCCCATGTCCTCGCGGAAGGAGACGAGCAGCAAGGTGTCAGGGAAGACATGCGTGTTGTCCTTCACATCCCGCACCAGGACGCGCACCTCACTTGGGTATTGGGCTGGCTGGAGAGCACCAGCAGGTCCACGGCATCACCTAGCAGCCGCTCACAGTCAATGCGGTGCGCATGTGCAGGGCCCTCAAGCTGCCGTTCAGCGCGAAGAGCTCGTGCCGCTTGTTCAGGCGGTACATGAAACCTGGCTGCGTGAGCATGGTACCCACGTATGTGCCCCCCGGCTGCTCCTCCAGCATGTGGAAAAGCTGCCATGGCTGAGCGGTGCTGGTGCCCCAGGGCAAGGCGAACAGGAGGAAGAATAGCAGGAGAGCTGGGAGAGTGCTTCCAGAGCAGAGCGGTCGGGAGAGGTTGGAGCCGGCAGAGGGGGCGCAACCGACAAGCTTGGGGGGGAGGTTAGCAAAATGTCTTTCAGTCACAGGATGCCCCCCCCCCCACCCCACCACCACCACCGCCTTCCACCCACCTCCCCCACCGGAAAAGAGCTCTTGTAAGCGCACCGAGCCACCATGGGTTATGGGGTAAGTGTCCGTTCAGTTGCATGTTGTCCTCTGCGGTTGGTGGGAAGAGGGCCGCCTCGCACCTGATCCCTTCTGCGTGCACTCGATCGCTCTTGAACTGGTTCAGGTATGGGGAGAGGAGAATGCGGTGGAGAGAGCTCATGCGGTGTTGCGGTCACGGATGATCTCTAGCTCATTCTCGTTGGTTTGGTTCCCAGCTCCTGCTCCCCCTTACCGTGGATGGTTTGCCTTATGTGAGGCCGCTGTCTCGGGCGACCTGTGCCAGCCAGTGGCTTGGGCCCAGCAGCGCAGGGAAGCTGGAGACACGTGTACCCTGGTTCTCAGCTGGACCAGGAGGAGGTGGGGTTGGTGAGGTGCGGAGCCAGCCTATAAGAAAATGCTGAACTTTCATGTTAGTTCTTTTCACCCGCATCAAAGTGGCAAACCTCATAGCACTGCTTAGGCGAGAGAGATGGTGATCTCATTGACGCAACATCTTTTCCTCGCTTATACTGGGGGGGGAGGAGGTAATGATCTTGGAAATCCTGCCAGTCAGGCTGTGCTTGCTGGGGAAAAGCCTCTAACTGTAACAAAGTAGAACTCTTGGCTGACAGATCTGACAAGCATAGAGCGATTGCCGATGAAATGCAGTTTTCAGTCGTTGCGCAAGGTTTAAAAGGATTTTTATTGGTACAGAGTGGACAAAGAAAACTTTAACCCTTGAATTTTGTTTTGTAAGACTATAATATGGTGCTGTATAGTAGGATGGGCAAACTACATGTAGGTTTGCTGTAACTGGGTGCATGCATTCACTAAAATTGCTTCAGCGGTTGTGCATGCAGCGCCTGCTGCACTGCAGCCCCTGTCCACATGCTTAGTCATTAATTTGGGGTGCTTATAAGGGGCACAGTAGATTCGCATGGCTTATGATGGGGCCTCTTGTGAGAAAATGGCCAGTGGGTTCGCTATGTCTCAGGGAAGACAGGATGTCAGTCTCTGACTTATAGGAATGACGGCGAGGGCATTTGACTCCAAGGCGAGCTCACAGTCCTTTTGCAACCCAACCCTCTTATCCACCTGGTACCCATGCAAAGAAGTATCTGCGTCCCAGGATCATGCTATGCTGTACTGTGATCCCACCTGCTTCCAGCACCGCTCTCACAGCGACGCTGGAAATGGGTGAGATAATAGTTTAGCATACCGCAATCCCGGGGCCAAGATGCTTCTTTGCACAGGTACTAGGTGGGTGGGAGGCTTGGGGTTGAGGCAGGGCCGGTGGAAGCACTAGGTGGACTAAGCGACCGCCTAGAGTGCCCCTGGTCATGGGTTGGCATCGGCATGGTCTCTTCCTCTTCCCGCCCATGAGGCAGGAAGAGAAAGTCCAATGGCACGGTTCCGCATGGGCAGGAAGAGGGAAAGACCATGCCGATGCCAACATAGGCAGGAAGAAGAAGAGCAATTCCTCACTGCAAGAAGATGCGATACTGGCCCAGGCTGTGCTCTAATGAAGAGCAAGAAGAGCATCAGCAGCCGACCAGCGTGGTCCCGCCCACTCAGGAAGTCATAACATCGGCACCGGTTCCTGCTCGGCTATAGGAAGCTGCACAGGAGGCAGAGAAGTGTCAGCCCCCACAGGCCTAAAGAAAGAGAAGAACACCGTGGGATGCAGGGGCTGAAGGGTGAGGCTGTTGCTATTGGTTTTGTGCTGCCAGGGAAGTGATTGAGAGAGCATGTTCATGTGTGTGTATGAGAGAGGGCATGTGTGTGCATGTATGAGAGGGCATGTCCATGTATGAGAGCGAGTTCTTGTCGGTGTGTGTGTGTGTGTATGTATGAGAGAGAACATATGTCTGTGTGTGTGTGTGTGTGTATACATGTATTAGAGAGAATGTATGTCTCTGTGTGTGTGTGTGTGTGTGTGAGTGTGTGTGTGTGTGTATGAGAGAGAACGTATGTCTGTGTGTGTGTGTGTGTGTGTGTGTATGAGAGAGAATGTGTGTGTGTGTGTATGAGAGAGCATGTCTGTGTGTGTGTGTATGTATGAGAGAGAGTTCTTGTCGGTGTGTGTGTGTACATGTATGAGAGAGAACGTATGTCTGTGTGTGTGTGTAAATGTATGAGAGAGCAAGCATATGTATACATATGAGAGAGAGACAAAGTTTATGAGCAACAATTCATCTCCTCTCCTCCTGTTAATCTACAACAATATCAGAGCATCTGGAATTCAAAAGGTCCCAGGTATGGACAGCAGGGGATTTTTTTTATCTCTATTAATTTTAATTATTGGGTGCTCTCTGATGTGTCTGTTGTTTTTAAATAGTCTATTGGTATTTGGAAAATTTGTATAACGTTTAAATTACTGGATGTTGTTCTATTCATCATCTGTTATGAAATATGTATTCTTTTTATTAGATTTACTCTATTGATAATTTATATTTCTTGATTTTATTGTTTATGTTAAATTATTATAAATGCATAATTTTATTTGCATATAGTGAGGGTGTGACCGGGGGGTGGGCAGCAGGCTGTAAGTTTTGCCTAGGGCGCCTGGGTTTAGGGAGGGAGAGGAGAGGAGGGCGCCTTTAAACCTAGCATGTAGATCTTAGGTCCAGCTCGCAGGTGGCAGTCAAGTGTGTTCTGGCTGAAAGAACACTATCTGTTCATATCTCAGATACTGTACATGTGCGGGAATTGAGTTCCTGAATAAACTTGCTTTACTATTCCTCTTTTCACTCACTCTTGGTGACAGATCTGCAGCCCTGCTTTTCTTGGAGAAAACAATTTTAAGTTATGCAAATAATAGAGCAAAACACATGGCTACCTTAGGTCTAAATATCTCATAAAGTAATCTGTTGAGATCCTTGAATCCTTGGTGAGGTTGCACTCTGCCTCAATAAATTGAGGTCTTACAGACCAGCAAATCAGCGAGCGTGCTGAATACACATTTGCTTTAATAGCATAGAATGCCATCTAGTGGGGTAATATGTCATTTAGGAAACCTTCAGATCTAATCATGACACCCAAAGATGATCACTATTTCAAATCACAGCTAAACTTCAAACAATGATTGAATAACAGTAGGAAAACATTCATTATTAGCGACTAGCTAGCCTTTAAATAATGGTATTGTTTAATCAGGTAGTTCCAGTAGTTACAGGTATGGGGACGTATAATCCTTTATCACACCCTTTATATGTAAGAAGGAGAGCGGTTTTAAGCGGTGTACCCCAGGGATCGGTGTTGGGACCGGTCCTTTTCAATATCTTTGTGAGCGACATTGCGGAAGGGATAGAAGGTAAGGTATGTCTTTTTGCGGATGACACTAAGATCTGCAACAGAGTGGACACGCCGGAAGGAGTGGAGAGAATGAGACGGGATTTAAGGAAGATGGAAGAGTGGTCGAAGATATGGCAGCTGACATTCAATGCCAAGAAGTGCAGAGTCATGCATATGGGGAGTGGAAATCCGAATGAACTGTATTCGATGGGGGGAGAAAGGCTGATGTGCACGGAGCAGGAGAGAGACCTTGGGGTCTCTCTCCTGCTCCGTGCACATCAGCCTTTCACATCATTAGACACCATCCCCAAGAGACCTTGGGGATGGTGTCTAATGATCTGAAGTCAGCGAAACAATGTGACAAGGCGATAGCTAAAGCCAGAAGAATGCTGGGCTGCATAGAGAGAGGAATATCGAGTAAGAAAAGGGAAGTGATTATCCCCTTGTACAGGTCCTTGGTGAGACCTCACCTAGAGTATTGTGTTCAGTTCTGGAGACTGTATCTCCGAAGAGACAGAGACAAGATGGAGGCGGTCCAGAGAAGGGCGACCAAAAAGGTGGAAGGTCTTCATCAAATGACTTATGAGGAGAGATTGAAGAATCTAAATATGTACACCCTGGAGGAAAGGAGGAGCAGAGGTGATATGATACAGACTTTCAGATACTTGAAAGGTTTTAATGATCCAAAGACAACGACAAACCTTTTCCGTAGGAAAAAAATCAGCAGAACCAGGGGTCACGATTTGAAGCTCCAGGGAGGAAGATTCAGAACCAATGTCAGGAAGTATTTCTTCACGGAGAGGGTGGTGGATGCCTGGAATGTCCTTCCGGAGGAAGTGGTGAAGACCAGAACTGTGAAGGACTTCAAAGGGGTGTGAGATAAACACTGTGGATCCATAAAATCAAGAGGCCGTCAATAAAGAGTGGGTGGCTCGCCAGAATGACGGCTACTGCCTGGAGATAATACCCTTATTCAATAAACATACACATGGTTACTGTGACTCCAACATCGCTCTAAGCTACAACAGCAAGAGGAAATGTGGAAAAAAGGATTTGCACTCACAAAGCGGGGAGTAGCTGGCTTGTTACGGCGGTTACTACCCCAAACCAAATAAGCCTGATACTTCACATTCAACCCATATCCAGCATAGCTCTCTGCTTCAACGGCAGGGGAGAAGAAAAACTGATACTTCACGCATATCCAGCATAGCTCTCTGCTTCAACGGCAGGGGAGAAGAAAAACTGATACTTCACGCATATCCAGCATAGCTCTCTGCTTCAACGGCAGGGGAGAAGAAAAACTGATACTTCACGCATATCCAGCATAGCTCTCTGCTTCAACGGCAGGGGAGAAGATACTTCATGCATATCCAGCATAGCTCCCTGCTTCAACGGCAGGGGAGAAGAAAAACTGATATTTCACGCATATCCAGCATAGCTCACTGCTTCAACGGCAGTGGAGAAGAAAAAAGGATTCGCACTCACAAAGCGGGGAGTAGCTGGCTTGTTACGGCGGTTACTACCCCAAACCAAATAAGCCTGATACTTCACTTTCAATGCATTTCCAGCATAGCTCTCTGCCTCAATGGCAGGGGAGAAGAAAATCTAATACTTCACGCATATCCAGCATAGCTCTCTGCTTCAACGGCAGGGGAGAAGAAAAACTGATACTACACGCATATCCAGCATAGCTCTCTGCTTCAACGGCAGGGGAGAAGAAAAACTGATACTTCACGCATATCCAGCATAGCTCTCTGCTTCAACGGCAGGGGAGAAGAAAAACTGATACTACACGCATATCCAGCATAGCTCCCTGCTTCAACGGCAGGGGAGAAGAAAAACTGATACTTCACGCATATCCAGCATAGCTCTCTGCTTCAACGGCAGGGGAGAAGAAAAACTGATACTACACGCATATCCAGCATAGCTCCCTGCTTCAATGGCAGGGGAGAAGAAAAGCAACCAATAAGGGCTGAATAACATAGTCTGGGTAAAACAAATAAGCATGGGTGTAGCTTGCTTATTGCGGCGGTTACTTCCCCTACTACCCCTAACTAATCAAGCTTGATATTTCACTTGGATGCAGCTCCATCACTGCTCTCTACATTAATGGTGGGGGTGGAAGGGAAATAGAACCAAAGAGCTAAGAGAAACAGATAAGTATGAGAAAAAAATGTGTGAAGCTTGCTGGGCAGACTGGATGGGCCGTTTGGTCTTCTTCTGCCGTCATTTCTATGTTTCTATGTTTCTATGTTTCCTTGTTTTCTAGTCCCAATGATTAGGCCACACAAGTTAAATTCTTGCCAGTTGTTTATATGAACATTTGTGCCGTACGGGGAAAGACTGAGATTGCACTGCAATTGATAATGGATATGCACTTAGATATTTTATTCCTTACTGAGAATTTGCACATGGACTCTGATGCCCTGCTATTACATCTTATGTGCCCTGTGGGTTATACATTTCTACATACAGCTAGGGAAGGGCAGCAAGGTGGTGGTGTGGTCATGATCTATAAAAACAGTATTATTTTCACTTCTTTAGCATTGCAGTTAGGGGATGATAGTGAAAGTTTGGTGGTTAAATTTGAATCCTGTGTATTTGCATTAATCTAGTCCGCTCCAGGTTTGCTGAGTGGTTTGTTTTTGTTAGCATATTTTATTTCCCAGTTGACTAAATGCTCAGATAACATTTTTATAATAGGCGATTTTAACCTCCATATTGATAGTAAACCAAATTTTCCAAGATTTTCAGTTGCTTCTTTCTGCTTTGAGTATGTCCGCTTTGATACATCTTCCCACCCATAAAGTGGGTCCTTGATCAAATATTAATTTCTAATTCAGATGAGAATCAGTATGTAGTATCCAACTTGACAGTCACAGTGGTCCCTGGTCAGATCATAATCTTATTTCATACCAATTGATTCTTTCTCATAATGAAAGCAAAAATAGCCATAAAGGCCTAAAGGAATGACGAAGTCTTGTTGATATCGAAGAGTTTAGATCACCATGGCTTGAAGCAAATGAAAATATGTCCTATGATTCAGCAAATTCTCTAACAGCTAGTTTGCTTACTATACTATCATCTGTTACTAACGTAATCGCTCCAGAAAACAATTCTCAAATTAATTGTTTTCATGGCAGAGTTCCCTGGTTTAATCAAGATCTTAGGGTAGGGAGAAGAGCATTGCAGGTAACAGAACATAGATGGCAAAAAACATCCCAATTCAAATAATCTGGCCCTTTTATCAGGAAAAAAGGCTGGAATATAGAAATCAATTCCTCAGGACTTGGAAACAATATTTCAGTGACAAGTTTCAACAAGCTGTAAATCTCTATTTTGGAAGTCAATGGCTTGTTGCAACAGACTAAGCAGGATGCCCCGTTATATGGTGGTTCCTCTCAAAGCTTTGCTGAACATTACATACAGAAGCCTGAAGAAAGGATATAAGCTGAGGTTGCCCCGAGTTTAGCGTTAGAGGTAACACAAAATAATGTATGTTTGGGAAGGTTTTGAATACGTTTCTAGAGTGGAGTAAAATCCTCCATGTGGTAATTGGATCCCTGTCCAACAAGTGTTTTGGCAGCAATTGGGGACTCCGATTAATTGGGACTATCCCTTTCTCAAGTGATTAATTTATCACTTGAGGAAGGGATAGGCCCTGAAAAATTAAAAAGATCACTGATTTGTCCAGTTATCAAAAAAAAGGGAAAATTCCTTCAGATGCTTTGACAAGCTACTGGCCTATCTCAAACTTAATTTTGCTGGGTAAACTTTTAGAGAGAGCTGTTCCAGTCCAGTTGAATGAATTAATAAAAAAAAAAAACCCATAGAATTCTGCACTGAAATCAATGTGGATTTCAAAAATAAAATAGCACAGAGACAGTTACTTTCTATAAATGACTGTGTTAAAAAAAAGTATGGATGCTGGAGGTGCAGTGACAGCAGTTTATCTTGACATAAATTCTGCCTTTGACGCATTAATCACAACATTTTAGCATCGAGGCTAATAGATATAGGATTAGGGGGAAGGGTTTTCCAGTGGTTTGGATCATTTTTAATAGAAAGGAAACAGCAGGTCAAGATTGGCATGACATGTCAAAATGGTTTTCTCTCAAAGCTGGCTCAGTTTTTATCCCCAACACATTTTTAATGTCTACGTCTCAACTTTGCGGCCTGCTTGAGGGCTACGGGGTACATTTTAAAATATATGCAGGTGATGTACAGCTATATTTTTAAATCACAAGCAATCTAACGTCTGTGTTAAAATAGATTTCTTTATGTTTATTGGCAGTTCAGAATTGGTTATCTAATAACTGCTTAGTTCTTAATGCTACAAAATCAGAGGCCTTTTGGATTTATAAGAGACCAACCGAGCTGACTGGGATTAATGTTCATGGGCCAGTAGTTCCTTTCTCAGAAAAAGCGAGGAATTTAGGTTTTCTTTTTTATTCTGTTTTAAAGTTTGATTCCCAATTGAATGCCATAATGTCCTCCGGATACTATAAATTGGGATTATTGTGGCATCTAAAGTTTCTGATTGATAAAATGGATTTTCAAACAGTAATGCGGGCCTTCATTTTAGCCTGTTGACTACTGTAATTCCTTATATATTGGTCTCCTGAAGTATTGACTTCATGCTCTACAATTACTGCAGAATTCCGCTGCCACGCTAGTCTTGAGCACCTCTCCAAGGGGACATGTGACCCCGCGGCTGGCCCAGTTGCATTGGCTACCAGTGGAGTAGCGTTTAAAGCTTAACGTCCTTACTATTGTTTTTAAGTGTTTGCATAATTCTGCCCCAAGTTATTTATCAGATCTGTTCTCTGTATATATTCCAGGACAGTCATTATGCTCTTCCAACAACTTCATATTGGATGTTCCTACCTTTAGATCTGTTCATTCTCAAGATGCTAAGAATTAGGCCCTCTCAGTAATCAGGTCCATATTATGGAATAGGGATGTGAATCGTGTGCCCGATCATTTTAACGATCGGGTTCGGCTGGTGGGGGGGGAGGGAAATCTGATCGTTAGAGATGTGAATTGGGATCGGTTCCGATTCCAATTCACATCACAAATTCTTTTAGTGAGGCCCGCGCCAATAAAAAAAAACCCCACCCGACCCTTTAAAATTACCCCCTTAGCCCCCCCCCAAAACTTTTTACACATACCTGGTGGTCCAGGGGGGCCGCGGGGAGCGATCTCCCGTTCCCAGGCCATCAGCTGCGCTAAAAAAAAATGGCGCCGATGGTCCTTTGCCCTTACCATGTGACAGGGTATCCGTGCCATTGGCTGGTCCCTGTCACATGGTAGGAGCACTGGATGGCCGGTGCCATCGTAAAGATGGCCGCCGCCATCTTTAAAGATGGTGCCGGCCATCCAGTGCTCCTACCATGTGACAGGGGCCGGCCAATAGCACGGATACCCTGTCACATGGTAAGGGCAAAGGGCATCAGCGCCATCTTTATGAGTGGCAGCCGATGGCCTGAGAGCGGGAGATCGCTCCCCGCACCCCCCCCCCAGACCACCAGGTAATTTTAAAAGGTTTTGGGGGGGGTCGGGAGGGTGGCGGAGGGGGTCGGTTTAAAGGGTCGGGTGGGGTTTTTTTTTATCGGGCCATCGGCGCCATTTATATTAGTGGCAGCCAAAATGGCGCCGATGGCCCGAGAGCGAGAGATCGCACCGGGACCCCCCCCCCACTGGACCACCAAGTAATTTAACATTTTGGGGGGGGTTCGGGAGGGTGGGGGAGGGTAAGGGATTGGTTTTAAAGGGTCGGGTGGGTTTTTTTTTATCGGGCCATCGGCAACCAAAATGGCGCCGATGGCCTGAGAGCAGGAGATCACACCGGGACCCCCCCCCCCCCACCCCACTGGACCACCAGGTAATTTAACATTTTGGGGGGGTTCAGGAGGGTAAGGGATTGGTTTTAAAGGGTCGGGGTGGGTTTAGGGGTTGTTTTGGTGTGCCGGTTTTCCCGCCCTCCCCCCAAATAATTCCTGTGCTCGATTTAACGATTTTTGACGATAAATCGGGGGAATTTGTATTGTATCGCACACTCTAATGATTTTTGATGATTTAAAAATTATCTGACGATTTTTTTAAATCGTCAAACGATTCACATCCCTATTATGGAATGCTATTCCTTTGGAGATTAAGTCCATTCAGGAGGTGAAATTGTTCAGGAAAAAGCTTAAAGCTTTTTTATTTGAAGAAGTTTTTAAATGATTTTTAAAAATGATTTTTAGAATTACATGTGCTCATTCACACACAGGCTACCACTCCCATACACATACACACAGGCTCTCACATTCACAAGCTCTTGCACACACCTTCCCATTCCCACAATCACATACTCAGGCTCTCGCTCTCACATGGTGCCTCATACACAGGCTATCATTCTTACATGCTCTTTCACACACAGACACACAGGCTGTCACATGCAGGCTCCCACTCCCATACATACGTACACACGGGCTCTCATTCTCACATGCAGGCTGCCACTTTCTGAAACACAGGCTGTCACTCTCACATGCTGTCTCTCACATGCAGGCTCCAATTCCCCCCCACAGATACACATATTCTCTCTCACACAGCTTCATATTGCCACACAAACACATACCCTTAGGCAGGCTCCCATTCACACACATACACACACACTCACACACACAGGTAGGTTACCATTCGCACTACACACACATTAATTAAAATGATGGCAATAATCAAACCACCTAATTGGTGCAAATATCACGGGGTTTGCCCCAATAATCCAAGCAAAATTATCCATGTGATTTTGCTTTGAATATTGCTGAAGGTACAAAGTAGCTGCAGCATTTGTGCTTGCTTTTTGTGTAGCAAAAATGTGGAAGAAATAGTGTGTGGTTTGGGAAATATAAACTATGCGCCCTATTTCATCCCCTCCCTAATCATGCCCTCGGGAAAGCATTTAAAGGTCGATTTTAAAAGCCCTATGCATGCCAAAGCCAGGAGATATACACATGTCTTGGGCCGGCACACGCCTCGCGGATTTTAAAAAGCACCCGAGTACGCGCACAAATCAAAAAGTTATAAAGGAGTGGGGCATTGGCATGGTCTGGGCGGAGCATAGGCGGGGCATGGGCGTTCCAGAAAGTCACCATAAAATGTGTATGTGTTTATGTGCACAGGGCTCCCCTACTGCGTAACTTTACTTCTTCTATGGACGGCACATAATTATTAAAATTAAAATACTAGGCAAGTCAGCGGGGTTTTAAGGAGGGGGGCGTGTCGGGGGCGGGCTAAAAAGGGAGGCGTACCGGGGGGCGGGCTAAAAAGGGAGGCTAAATAACAGGGGGGTTAGGAAATCCAATCCGCTAACTTGGCAAACTGGGAGCGAACAGGGAAAAAGCGTTATTGCGTAGACACGCGTATCTAATAAAATTCCCCCCACACACTTACGCAGTAGAGCTGGCATTTGTGCGCGTACAGCCAATGTTATATCATACGCGCATATACTTGCATATGTTATAAAATGCCTGTATCTCTGGGCGCGAACTGTCACATATACGTGTACATGTACGCCTGTGCGGCTGTTTGAAAGTTACCGTCATAGTTTTCCCCCCTACTTGAGGGTTAGTAATTTTTTATTTACCTAGGAAAAACGCAGTTTTTGAAAATGCCCTCCCCATATGTGGCATTCCTACGCACAGCTCCTGCTCCCCATTAGGAGAGTTTATGGGAAAAAATTGGCTTTTTGTTTTACATTTTGTTTTCTAGTAATGTTGTTTTATTTTGGGGTTTATTAAATTTCATTTTGTTGTTTAAATGTGCTAAATCATTTTAACACATACTAAATGGCTTTAGCACACACTAAATGGTTTTACCACACACTAAAATGATAAAACAAATTTTGTGTGTGTGACATTTCTGATTTGAAACACAAATTGAGACTAAAATCTCATAGCATTTTCCATGTCATTTAAAAACAGCAGCAACATCGTTATTCCTTAGCCCAGCCAGGCCAGTGGGGATGCTGTAGAAACCACATTCACAGCTCCTTGAGTAGGGAGGGAGGTTCCATTCATGGTACAATGGTAACATCTAGTGGCCAGATTCAGGATGCACATGTACAGTAGCAAGTTCCAGGGGGAGCTACTGTCTGGGACCCTGGCCAGAGGCTGCCGCTGCAGATGCTGAATTAAATGGGTGTTCGAGGCTGGAGGGGGAGAGAGAAATTTAAAAGAGGCTGCATAGCCCATCAAGGGTCATTTTTTTATGAAACTAGAACTCCAAAGGAATAGGAGTAACTTGCCCGGCTAAAAACTAGTGTGACTTATGCTGAAAGGGCAAAGAAAATAATAAATCATAATATCTTGGAAAGAAGAAACGTGGACTTCATGAAAGTGCCATATCCTGGATTATCTGTAGCGTGATGAGAATTTGGACACTGCACGACGTCATGTTCCCTCTAAGACGTGAGAATGCACACACAGGTTGTGAACAAAACATAGCACGCACAAGAAGCTTTCCCAGACGCTTAAGTGACAGACAGACTCCCTAATTACTAAGTATCCTAATTACCCTAATTATGGTCACTGTATCCAGTACTAATTCTAAAATATCTACAACTGGACAATTATCTTTGAGATCAAAAATTTAGTTTATTTCATATATATATTTGGCATTGCTTATATTTATATTTATTGCTACGTTAAATAGTTATACTGCTTATATAATATATTATATTTCTTTACTTATTACTATTTATTACCAGTTAAACTATTATTTCTTTATTTAGCTCTATGTTAAATTGTCAACCAGTTATACTGTTCCATATGTTCTACTGTTCCATGTAAAGCTCAGCTCTCTGTTGAGCAGTTCTTCGTTTTATGTAAACCGGAGTGATTTGTAGTCCCTACAAGAACTTCGGTATATAAAAATTAAAAATAAATAAAATAAATAAGAAATCATGATATCATTTGTATTATACTGGCTCATAGTGCATAACTTTGAACTCAGCTTATAAAAGGTTGCACAAAAGAAACATTTTTGCACGTGTACCCTTTCAAAAATTAGAGGGAGCATTGTTCAACATTTCTGAATAATTATTAATTTACCAAACAATGCATGCAAAAATATATAGCAAACCAATAAGGGCTCTATCCAGAAAAGATATTTCCCCATGCTATGGCTTTTTTAAAAATCATTATAGAATAAGGCCTTATGAGCAGTAACACAGTTTGCAACTTGCCCAATAGACCAAAAAGACACTTACTATGTAGATAATAAGGCACAGAACAGGTGAGACAATTTCTTGGAGAAGGTCCATCACAGGACTGACATGTTTCATCACAGGTCTTGCATGTAAACTGATCACCCTGAAGGAAAGTCTTGAGGGGACATTCAGCTTCTCCTTGCACACCACACATCCTGCTGACAGGGTCTAGCGTCAGGCCATGTTGACACTGGATGCAGTCAGTTGGTTCTGAACTGGAACAGCTGGCACAAGTTCTATCACATGCTGCAAACATTATAAATTCATCTTTAAATAATTAAAGACCATATCAATATATATTTTAAACATATCACACATAGGGCCTGATTTTCAAAAGCATTTACACACTTAAAACTGGGTTTTACATGTGTAAATGCACTTGCAGGTAAATGGATTTTGAAAATTGCTATGATAGTATGTTACATTTACATGCGTAACTCCTTTGAAAATTCACCTATAGAGCCAGATTTTAAAAGCTCTACACGCGTAAATCTCCTTGAGCTCACCGGGCCTATTTTATAAAGGCCCAGTGACGCGCGTAAAGCCCTGGGACGCGTCTAAGTCCCGGGGCTTTACTAAAGGGGCGGTCCAAGGGTGGGGGCGGGGCCATTTGCTGCAGTGTCAGAGAATCGCGTGCCTGCAGGCTGCTGGCGAACGCAACCTGCACCTGCCTGGAGGCAGGCGCAAAAGGTGACATAAAAATTTGGGGGGGGGGGGGTTAGAGTAGGGCTAGGGCGGGAAAGGTTAGGGGAAGGGGTGGGAAGGATAGTTAAGGGGGAAGGGAAGTTCCCTCACAGGCCGCTCCGATTTCGGCCTGGGAGGGAAAGGGGGAAGGCAGCGCGGCTCGGCGCAGGTTCGGCACGTGCAAGATGCAATATTGTGCACCCTCTTGCATGCGCCGACCGCCGATTTTATAGCCTGCGTGCGCATATTATAAAATCAGGCATACATGTGCGCGCACCGGGTAGCACGCGCACATGTTCGCCCGCGCGCAGATCTTAAAATCTACCCTTAATGTTTTATATTTATTTTCATAAATATTCATGTTGCCCCTATTAATTTTATTGTTTTCTTTTGATGTTGCATATTTTAAACATTTAAACTGCTTGCATTATTTGTTATATGTTTTTGGTATTGGCTCAGACCTTGTTGGGGGGGCAGTTTTATAAATAAAGACATAAAATACATTTCTCTTTGGTGGCACTCATGAAAGAGCCATTCACTGAGTAGCAATGACTGTGCAGTGCAGTCTTCTCTACAAATGAATTCCAAAAATTATTGGCTAGCAATCTACAGCAGCAAACTATGCCAAGTTAGCATTGGGAGGGTACACAGATTTCCTTCCGCTCCATTCTTCCATTTCGCCTTCTCAGTCTTCATGAAAATGTGTTTTATTTTTTTCATTTGGAGGATGTCTCATTTGTGAATTTTACTACTATTTCACAATTGGAAAGTCTACAGGAAGAAAATAATTATTCTAGTTAGTAGAAAATTATCTGTAAGCAATGAATTGCAATTCACATTTGGCTTCTCATCATGTCTGAAAAGTCCATTATGGAGTCATTAAATAAGTAGTTTAGCATAAACAAATGTTCATTTGGTCAATGAAATGTTGGATAGGCAGCATTATGAACTTTCTTTGAGGGTATCCCACAAGATTATAGGAGCATGCTTCCGCAGCCAAGGTAGCCCCAGGATGACCGGGTGCATGGATCTCTCTAGGACGAGGAACGAAATCTCCTCCACAAGCAAACTACCAGTGCGTAACGTGAGGGGCCTGGTACGGGTATCGATGGTTCCTGGAAGAAGTCTCCCCTGAATGGAGGATACCCGGAGCGGGGGTCTTTGGGGTTGAACCGCAGTCGGGAGTTGCTGAACCAAGTCTTTGAGGATGAAGTTTCCCCTGGCTCCAGAGTCGATCAGGACTAGCGTATCGAACTCTCCTTCAGGAAGGAGTAAGGTCACCGGGACGGTGCACGGGGAGGCAGAGGTGGTGTGACTTAGGGTTAGCTCCCCAACTACCCTAGGTCCGAGTGTTTCCTAGACGCTCGCTACAGTGGGCAAGGAAGTGGCCCTTGCCAGCGCAATACAGGCACAGGCCCAGGGACCGACGTCTTCTCCTCTCCTCTTGAGAGATAGGCCCCCGGCCTACCTGCATGGGTTCGGGATCTTGAGCCCCCAGAGAGGCAGACGGGGAGTACCCGCTTCGGGAAGGAGTGGTTCCAGAGGTCCCAGGCCTATGAGCCGACCTCCTCTCTCGGAACCGGCATTGGATGCGGCGGTCCACGTGGCCCGCTAGATCAATGAGATCGTTCAAGTCGTCCGGGAGATCTCTGGCCACCAATTCATCCTGAAGTCTTGGGGAGAGACTTTCCAAAAAGATACTGTGCAAGCTAACACTTCCCCAGTTCAATTCAGCGGCAAGAGTCTGGAAGTCCACGGCGTGTTCCGCCAAAGGCCGGTTACCCTGACGCAGCTGGAGCAGTTCTGATGCGGCAGTAGGTCTACGGGAGGACTCATCGAAGACCCGCCGAAAGGCGGTGATGAACTGTACTGGGTTGTCCAGGCGGGAGTCCTGACACTCCCAGAGGTTGGAGGCCCACGCCAGGGGTCTCCCATCCAGCAGGGAGATAATAAAGCTTGTCTTGACCCGGTCCGTCGGAAACTGAAGCGGAAGGAGGTTGAATTGAATATAGCACTGGTTCAGGAGCCCTCGGCAAAGCTTCACATCTCCTGAAAACCGCGAGGGTACTGGCATCTGTATGGGTGCTGTTGATCTGGAATTGGTCCCAGCTCCAGGTACTGAGGAACTGGAAACAGTGGCTCCGCCTACGTGGTTGGCTAATCCCTGCACTGTCGCCATCAGGGAGTCGAGGCAGGTTTGCTGCTGCTGTTGCAGCCTCTGGGCAATACCCGGGATGGCTTTCAAGCCTGCAAGATCCACCGGGTCCATGGCCTTTCAAACTGTTACGGTCGTGGACCCTTGGGCCAACTGAGACGGTGGATGGAGTACTGTGGGAACCCACAGGAAGCGTCACAGCCGGGAGGCAGCGCTGAAGAGACTTGGAAGAAGACTTTACCACTAGAAGCCTGAGGTCCCCCCAGGAGGAGCCCGTAGGAACCCAGCCTCTTGGACTTAGGCGGGACCCTATGCGACCAAGGATCCAGGCAGGGTCTGGAGAGGTGGACGAAAAGGACGGCTGGGCCCAGGAGGTTGGAAGTCTTCACCCTCGGAAGCCCGCGGCTCCCCCAGGAGGAGCCCGTGAGAGCCCAAGCTGCTGGGACTTAGGAGAATCCTCTGGGCCAGCGAGTACCGGATACCTGAGGTGGTGGAAGGAGGCAAAGTCGGAGTCCAGGAGCAAAGCCGGGTCAGAAGCCAGAAGTCAGAGATCCAAAACCAAAGCTAGGGATGGAAGCTGAAGACAGCGTCGTAGGTCGGAGCCGGGTTGGAAGCCAGAAGTCAGAAGTCAATACCAAAACCAGGAGCAGAAGCTGAAGATGAGTCAGGAGATGAAGCCAGGTCAGAAGCCAGAAGACAGAAGAGACGATCCAAGATCAAAGCTGCAACTAGAGACTCAGGGACTGAGTGAACCTCGTTGCAAGGCGAGGTACAGCTGCAGCTGCCGGGTTTAAATGGCCCGGCAGCGTCTGATGTCATCAGGGTCTGTTCCCGGGTTTTCCCGTGCTGGCCCCTTTAAGTCTGAAGCCCCGGCGCGTGCGCCCGCCTAGGGGGCGGGGCCAGCCGCGGATCGGCGCCAGCGTCTCCCTTGCAGGGAGGATGCCGCGGAGGGCTGCGTCTCCGGCCTGGGAGGCCAGAAGGAAGGCGTTCCTGCTGTCGGACCGGCCGCATGGTAAGTGTAGGTCTTGGGGCACGGCCCGGGACCGTAACATACTATATGTTTGGTTCTTATTTTTCCATCAGACATAGGGAACTTAATTTCTGGCTGAAAATTCACCTAAATTTAGGGACCTATATTTAGGACTGCTATTCATTTGCCTTGATTTAGGCTCCAATTACCTGATTCATTAAGGGTTTTCCCACAGACAAAAAAGGGAGAAGAGCCTTAATAAATCTGGCCCTAAGTTAGGTGTCTAGTGTTGAAAACCATTGCTAAGGCCTTACTCTGCCCCTGTAGCAACCCACTTTTTTGGTACCTAAATTTACGTACCTTGTGAAACTAGGAGCCTAAATTTGGGCACTCAACTCTAGTAAAAATTCTCAAAAGGTCAAAAGTTAGGCAACTAAACCCTTTGAAAATTTACCTGTTAGGCTAGGTTTGGCTGAAAATAGCACCTAGGTTAAATTCCTAAATTTGAGAAATCAGCTTTTTTGGAATATTAGCCTCTGTGCTTTCAGGTTGTATTGTTTTTCCATGACAGATTAATTCACCCTTATTTCATTTCATGGGTTTATGACAAATGCCAAAGAACAGTCAAAAGTGCATAGTGTTTTCTTTTATTGGTTATTTAAAGTTATAAGATGCTAAAACACTTTAAGGTGAATTTTAAAAGTCCAGCACGCACAATCAATAGGAGGGAAGTGAAAAAGGGGGGTTTGGTAGCATACTAGATAAATATTGGGTTATATGTTGCTGCTCTGAATTGCTATTCTCCTAGCTCTTTTATTTCTTTACTGTAATCTATTAGAAATATTGCACAGATTGCAAATGTGTTAAAGTTGGTATAAGTTCTGTAATGGATATTTTTGAGTTGCAAATGTGTAATGTCTTTTTGAAAATTTGAAATCTCAATAAAGATAAAATTAAAAAAAAAATAAATTCCTAAATTTGAGAAATCAGCTTTTTTGGAATATTAGCCTCTGTGCTTTCAGGTTGTATTGTTTTTCCATGACAGATTAATTCACCCTTATTTCATTTCATGGGTTTATGACAAATGCCAAAGAACAGTCAAAAGTGCATAGTGTTTTCTTTTATTGGTTATTTAAAGTTATAAGATGCTAAAACACTTTAAGGTGAATTTTAAAAGTCCAGCACGCACATCAATTAGGGGATGCCTACACAAGTTGGGCTTGTACCACTGAGTGGATTTTAAAAGTCACCCAGAATCCCGTGTGTCTCCCATAACGCGCACATCTCAAATGTTTTCAGAAAGGGGCGGGACATGGATGTAGTCTGGGCAGGGCATGGGCATTTCGGGGCATGAACCTGAGATGTGCATGCAAATACCTATGCCATATGGCGCAGGCCGAGGCCCTCTGCTGTGTAAGTTTACTTCTTTTATGGAGGAGGTGTAAGTTATAAAATAAAGAAAACTAGGCAGATCTGAGGGTTTTTAAGGGTCGGGGCTAACTGGAGGGAATGAAGGCTATTAAACTTGGAGGACTTATCCAGATAAATAGATAGCTGGATATCCAGTGGGCAGATCAGCGTGGTGCTACTCACCTGGCTAACTTAACCGGATAAGTGCCAATATTCTGACTTATCTGATTAAGTTAATTGGATAAGTTAGACCTCACATAGAGCAAGTTTAACTTATCTGGATATAACTTATTTGGCAAAGTCGCGCCAAACTCGATAATATTCAGCAGCATAGCTGTTTTGCTGAATATCCCATGTAAGTTAACTTAACTTATAACCTTTCTCTTTCATTGGTTTTGGAATTATTTAGAATGTTCATTGTAACTTTTTGCTCCATTCTCTCTCCTTTTTAGCTATTTGTTTAATGTAAACCGATGTGATGTACATACGAACACCGGTATATAAAAGCTTTTAAATAGAGTTAGCCGGATAAGGCTTATCCGGCTAACTTACATCGACTGTTTCTTTTGAATATTGACCTCAATATAATTTACATACATTGAACTTCAAATTAATCAGACATGATGTACTGAAAACATGAATAGCAATGCTTTACCTTCTGTTTCAACTCTCTCGGGAGACAAAACCATTCCCTATTCTGTAGGAGTGGGTATGGGAAACATTGTTTAGGTTTTGGTTCTGTTGTATTTCTAAATTTCATGTTGTTTCATTACTAATGTGTGTAAAATGTGTTTTTACGCTCATATGTATTTGCATATTCTGCATTTGCTATTCTGTAGTTTGCTTACATTGATCTGTAGATGCATAAATAAATCAGTAAAAGTTATACACTCACTGGATTATGTCTCACATGTCTGGATTAGAGATGGATCGATTCAAAATAAGTTCAAATCACAATCCATAAGCTTTCCAGCTAATGAAACGTGATGCATTTGGGTGATCCATATCTTATTTCTTGGAGAAACACAGTCAGCTTCTCTCTGGGCCTGCACCAAGCCTCCCATGGCCACTGGGGAAGAAAAGTATGGATTGACACAAGGAGCTCCCTGCCCCCTCCTGCCAGGAGACAGAGATACGTGTGTGAGTGCTGGAGAGTTCCTCCACAGCAGTGCACACGTCCCTTGTTCTTGGTGGGAAGGGGAAAGAAGTAACCCAGGCTTGTGTATTTATTTCATTGCATGTTTCATTTGTATTATAATTTATTAAGGGAAAAAATTGGTTGATACATCTCACCTTGACATTCCATAGCTAAAGTATTATAAGTTGTCCCCACTGGACAATTTTCTAAGCATTGGCCTTGGTACAATTTAGGATAATTGAGAGAGCAGGTTTCACAGTTGTTAGAAGAGCTTCCAGAGCATGTTGAGCAAGTATAATAACAAAGAATGCATTTGCCGCTGTCTAGATCTTCAAAGTAAGAGTCAGGACAAGTAGCTTTGCAGGTGCCATTGAGAAGCAGGTATAAGTAACTGCATTCTAAGTGAAAAACAAAAAAAAACCCAGAAAATTGTGAGATTTATAAGTATTTATACACAGAAGAAAAACTGAAATGCTGTTAGAGCAAAAATAAATTACAAACTAACTCCTAGATTCATCAAAATGTGTTAGTAACGCACTGATAAGAAAAAAGGGTGTGTTTAAGGAAATACCACACCATGCTTCACATCAGTAGGAGTGAAAGAGAAAGAGAGAGAGAGAGAGAGAGAGAGAGAGAGAGAGAGAGAGAGAGAGAGAGAGAGAGAGAGAGAGAGAGAGAGAGAGGTAGGTAGGTAGGTAGTGGAGTATTTATATCTCTATAGGAGGGCCACCTAATAGGTTGCGGTGAGGTGGTGGTGGTTTAGGGTTTAGGGGCCAGTTTCTCATGTAGAGTGAGACATACGAATAGCACAGTACACCTCGGTGAAGATTTGACGTCATTTGGAGTGAGGAAAGTCTCACAAAGATGCCATTTCTACTGTGTTCTCTCACCCTAGCTTGATGGACTCTATATCGGAGTACCACTGGCTGTGGAAGAAAGAGCTGAAAGAGCTCTTCTAATTGTTAAACATGTCCCTGAGTTTGTCAATACGAGTTACAGGGAAAAAAACCCCACAGTCTTCAACCCCATAGTCCTTGTGGGTCCTAAGTATGCCAAAATAAGATCCTTTTCAAAGCTTTCATGCAAGGAAAAACCTTGTACATAAAGCAGTGTAGAGTGACTGGGCAGGCCCAATGGCCTAGAAACAGTACTAAAGAGCAGGAGACATGTATTCAGGTAGGCTGTGTGTCAAAGCTACCTAGGGTAGGAAATGAAATCCCCAGCAAAAGATGCACCCTTTTAAAATGATGTAAACAAATTGAACCACAATTTTTTGACTCATTTCGTCTAAAATCTTAAAATGCCCCCCTCCCCTCCCCCCGACCATAGGGCATTGTCTTTTTTTTTTAATGAGGTCTTTTTTGGAAAGTTTCTTTCTTTCATGGAAAATATACCTACTTCTTGTTATAACAAATGAATTAAAAATTTTTGCAGTGCTATTGGCAGCATTAATTCCTTTTTGTATGCACTGAATAGGTGGAAAATATAGATTTAAGTTTAAACAAATCTGGATTTACAGGGATTCTAAATTGTACATTTAAATTAGATTAAGAATGAATAGATTATCAGGTCACATGAGATATTCTTGAAATATTAGCTGTTTTGAAAATAACTCGGAAAACTTGAATATAAGATTAAAATCTGTCCGTTCTCTAATACAGATTTTTAGTTACATGTATACTTTGTAATAGTTCTGGAGCTACGGGAGCCCTCTCACCTTTCTCTGGAGGCCTCTCTGAAGCCGGGGCCTCGCCTAATCTGGTTGCCCAGGTTTTGCTCCATGGCCTGGGAGGCCTTCGACATCCTTGGGGCCTGCCTGAGGCCTGCTTCAGTCTTCGCCTGGACTTCCTGGTTTGGGCCTCACCTTTCTCCCTAGGGGTCGGCCCCAGCTCTTCTCTCCAGTTATAGGGCCAGCCAGGTGTGGCCCATCTGAACTCCTCCAGGAAGTTGCTTGTTTCCTGTCCTATAAAAAGACTTCCTCTTTACTCAGTCCTCACTTCGGCAAGGGGCTAGTCCACCTAGGCTATGTCTCCCTTGGGCTTCCTGTGTGGGTCAGTGTTCCTTATGTGTCTGGTCCAAATACCAGAATGTGGGACCCATGCCTCTGAGAGTCTCCTACTGTGTTCTGAGTCTTCAGATTCCTCGTTGCCTTGCCTAGTTCTGACTCTGGAGGATCCGAGGGTTTCCACTACCCTGTGCTAAGTGACTTTCCGAGCTTCTCCTGCTCTTCTCATGGCCCGCGACCAGCCTCCTGGCTGTGTAGGGCGAGTAGGAGACAGTGTGGTCCGCGACCAGCCCGTATCTGGTAGGGTGCCTGAGGGTCCAGCTCATCCCTCTTGTTCCTGTCTTTGTCCTGAACTCCACTTGTGCCTTGCTCCAAGTTCCAAGACCTTGCTTTGACCACTTCAGTCCTGTGCCTTCCTGACGTCCGGCCTGCCGCCTCTGCTGCTCCCTGTGACAGGTCCGAAAGGGCTGGGAATGGTCAGAGGACCAATCAGAGACCACCATAGTGTTGTGGTCTCCTGGGGCGTGTAGGTCGGCGGAGTGGCTGAGACTTGGCGCGTCTTCACCACTGCAAGGGCACACCTCACTTCTCTTCCATCTAGAGTGCCCTGGTATGCCAAGCCTCAAGTGTTTGCTTGAGACTGATGCTAGCCATAACACTATACAGCTATCATTTCTAGAATACTCAGTGAGTACTGTCTGATAAGATCTCGTAACCATCATCCCTAGAATGAGAGAGCCTTACATTTCACTGACTTTTTTCTTCTTTTTGATCTACTTTGCCCGTGTAAGAGATTTATCCTTTACGGGGTGTCAAGTTTGTCAGCTGTTACTTCCTATTAAACCTAAAAACCTCACATTCTGCAATGGCCCATGTCATATCAGGGGACAGCTGGGAGAGTGCAGTCTATGAAGGGCACAGAAAAGGGCAGTAAATAATTTCTGAAGGTAAATTTCTAGAACTCACCCAGCCTTGGAAACATGGAACTAAGAGGGCAATTTTCAGAGACATTTAACCGGAGGAACAGATATTTACCCAGGTAAAATGTCCCAGATGCAAATCACCCTCCTCAAGCATATTTAAATAGTACACGTGGGTTCTATAGCGCACATAAGTTTGCCCAAGGTAAAAGAAGAGATCTTCTGGCTGTGTTTAGGTCAGGCCAGGAAACAGTGCACATAAATTCATCCAGTTTGCAAATGCATGCACGCTAATTTGTCCTGTCCCACCTCCCCACCCCAACCACCCTTACAACCAGCAAGTGCAGACACTTAGGGATGGTAACTTTCAAACTGGCGTGCGTGTGCACATCCGCGGCCATTTTATAAAATACTCGTACCTGTGCATGCATGTTATAAAATAGCACAGCCACATGCATGTGTGACAGATTTCGAGTGGGCACGCGCCTGTGCGCACATATCCCGCTTCTACCTCGTAAATCGGGGAATTTTCAAAGGGGCACGTGCCAATGCCAGGCCCACTTTTACCAGTTCGTCCACAGTTCACCCAGTTAAGCAATACATCCTCCAGCCCCCGCCGGTTTGATAGCCTTCACTCCCCCCAACAGTTAACCCCAACCCTGAAAATCCCAAAGATCTGCCCAGTTTTCTTTCTTTTGTAACTTAGACATCATCCATAGCAGAAGTAAAGTTACGTGGCAGGGGCCTCGGCAAGCGCCAGGTCAGGTCAGTATTTACGGGCACATCTTAGGTTCACGCCCTGAAACGCCCATGGCCCACCCAAACCACGCTCCCGCCCTTTTTTTTTTTTTTTTAACTTTCAAGATGTGCGCGCTATGCAAGATACATGGCGTATCTCAGCGGCTTTTAAAATCTTCTCGGTGCGCGCAAGCCCCACTTTTTCATGCATCCCCTAACTAAAGGGTGCGCTGGGCTTTTAAAATTCACCTCTTAGATGGTAACTTTTAAACAGGTGCGCGGGTGCACATGTGCACGTTTGCATCAACCCATGACCCAGAGATGCGTTCATTATATAACATCCGCACGTATCCGTGTGCATGGTATAAAGTAGACTGGACGCGCACACGTTGTTGCAGTTTGATGCTGCTGGAGAGGATAGTGGACCCTTGGGCCGACCTACCTAGGGAGACAGGGTAGGCCGGGAGGCGGAGCCACAAGCTAGAAGGGTTCACCCAGGAACCAGGGACCCCCCGGGAGGAGCCCGTAGGGTCCCGGGTCCTTGGGACTGGGAGCTGTTTGCAGAATGTCCAGAAGGCTGTGGTGGGGTGTAGGCCGGGACCGGAGCAGGCAGAGTGAATAGGAAGTCCAAGGTACCCGGAAGGCTGGGGACCGGCTGCGCAGAGCCGAGGGCCGGCTGAAGGCAGGGCAGCGGGCGGCTGCGGAGTCTGTAGCAAACCGGAGTCAGAGGCAGGCAGTGGGCTGAAGCGGGGTCAGAAGCAAACCAGAGTCTGAAGCAGGCTGCAGGCTGAAGCGGAGGTCAGAAGCAAACCGGAGTCGGAGGCAGGCTGCAGGCTGAAGCGGAGTCAGGAGAAAACCGGAGTCAGAGGCAGGCAGCGAGCTGAAGCGGAGTCAGAGGCAAACCAGAGTCAGAGGCAGGCAGCGAGCTGAAGCGGAGTCAGAAGCAAACCGGAGTCAGAGGCAGGCTGCAGGCTGAAGCGGAGTCAGAGGCAAACCGGAGTCAGAGGCAGGCAGCGGGCTGAAGCGGAGTCAGAAGCAAACCGGAGTCAGAGGCAGGCTGCAGGCTGAAGCGGAGTCAGAAGCAAACCGGAGTCAGAGGCAGGCAGTGGGCTGAAGCGGAGTCAGAAGCAAACCGGAGTCAGAAGCAGGCAACGTGAAGATCAACAGGAACGCAACTGGAAGCAACTAAGAAGTTGTGAACCTCGTTGCAAGGCGTTGAGAGAGAGTCTGAGCGCCGGTTATATCGGGAATCGGGCGTGACGTCAGCCGCGAGGGCGGGGCCGGGCTTCCGGGAGCTGGGCGAGACCAGAGGGAAGCAGGCCCGTAATGGTGGCCGCCACGTGGAGTGAGAGAAGCCCCCGGGGTCCGGAGCGGGCGGAATGCGGCGACTACTGAAGCGGAGGTAGGCGGGCCTGAGCCCTATCAGAAGGGAAGCGGTCGGGACCGCAACACACGTGTGTGCTCAATTTTAAATGAATAGGTGCAAGTTCCTGCAAATCCCGTACCTACCGTGTAAGTGGGACATTTACAAGGGATGCACACCGATGCCATTCGCCATTTTCCCAGTTCACCCAGTTAAAGGTCAGGACTTCCAATCCCCCCTAGTTTAATAGCCTCCCTTCCCCTGTCTGCCCTGACCCTTAGAACCCCGCTGATTTCCCTAAATTCGTTTGTTTTAACATTTAGACTTCATCCATAGCAGATATAAAGTTACACGGCAGGGGGACCCCGGCATGTGCCAATGCGTGTAAATATTTATGTGCTCGTCTCTTGGCCAGGCCCCGACACCCTGCCCAGACCCCATCACTTTCTGTTAATTTTTCATTTGTGTGCACAGCAGCAGGTACACACATATCCAGTCGGATTTTTTAAAAAAACGCCCGGCACAAGCTGGCCCAAATTGTGTGCGCCGGGCTTTTACAATTCACCTATTAATGTGTACACATTGCACAGGCTAATTTTCAGAGAAGCCTGCAGGTAGTTCATTTTTTTAAAGTTTACATCAAATACCATGTGTAAAGCACTGGTGTACTTTGCAACTACATGGACTGTCAGAAAATTGCCCCATAGTCAGGCCGATACTGTTAACCCACGTATGGACGCGCGTTTTCGATGCACTAGCTTACCGCGCGTCCAACCCTCCCCCCCGAAACTAATAGTGCCCGCAACATGCAAATGCATGATGATGGCCCTATTAGTTATTCCCGCACGATTCACTAAGTAAAATGTGCAGCCAAGCCACACATTTTACTTTCAGAAATTAGCGCCTACCCAAAGGTAGGCGTTAATTTCTGCCGGCACCGGGAGCGCCGGCGCCATTTTGGTTCCTGTCCCCCGACGTCACGAGCGCAGGAGATCACTCCTGGACCCCCGCTGGACCCCCATGGACTTTTGGCCAGCTTGGGGGGCCTCCTGACCCCCACAAGACTTGCCAAAAGTCCAGCGGGGGTCCGGGAGCGACCTCCTGCACTCGGGTCATATTGCCGTATTGCAAAATGGCGCCGGCCGTATGGCCAAACGGCCGGCGCCATTTTGCAATACGGCAATACGGCCATACGGCCGGCGCCATTTTGCAATACGGCCCGAGTGCAGGAGGTCGCTTCCAGACCCCCGCTGGACTTTTGGCAAGTCTTGTGGGGGTCAGGAGGCCCCCCCAAGCTGGCCAAAAGTCCCTGGGGGTCCAGCGGGGGTCCGGGAGCGACCTCCTGCACTCGGGTCGTATTGCCGTATTGCAAAATGGCGCCGGCCATACGGCCATACGGCCGGCGCCATTTTGCAATACGGTCCGAGTGCAGAAGGTCGCTCCCGGACCCCCGCTGGACTTTTGGCAAGTCTTGTGGGGGTCAGGAGGCCCCCCCAAGCTGGCCAAAAGTCCCTGGGGGTCCTGCGCTCGTGACGTCGGGGGACAGGAACCAAAATGGCGCCGGCGCTACCTTTGCCCTGTCATATGACAGGGCAAAGGTAGCGCCGGCGCCATTTCTATTAACGCAGCCGTGGCCCGAGAGTGGAAGATCACACCGGGACCCCCCCAATTGGACCCCAGGTAATTTAAAACATTTTGGGGGGGTTCGGGAGGGTGGGGGATTTATTTTAAAGGGTCGGGGTGGGTTTTAGGGTTGTTTTAGTGTGCCAGTTTTCCCGCCCTCCCCCTTCCCCTCCCCCTCCCCTCCCCCGATTTATGATTTTTGACGATAAGTTGGGGGAATTCCTATTGTATTGTGCCTGTAATGATTTTTGGCGATTTAAAATATATCGGACGATTTTTTAAATCGTCAAAAAAACGATTCACATCCCTATTATTTAGTGTGTTTGTGTGTTTTGTTTTAAATAGGTAGTCAGAAAGTCAGGCAACAAACAGAAGTTTATGTGTTTTGTTTTAAATAGGTAGAAAATCAGGCAACAAATAGAAGTTTGTGTGTTTTATTTTAAATAGGTAGTCAGAAAGTAAGGCAATAAACAGAAGTTTGTGTGTTTGTATTTCCCACCCTTCCCCCACCCACCCTTAACTCATCCTTTAATTTACAGGCAGGAGTCACTTTCACACTTAAAAAGGGTTTTTTTTAATCTGTCTTTTAACTTAAACTCAGAAATTCCCCACACCTTATCAAGAGTTTGATCATTCATTCCCTTGTAGGTCACTACCAGATATATAGTGAAAACACTAATACATTTAAGGGCCCTAATTGGAAGCAATCCTACACTCTTAGCAATATAAACCTTAACTAGGAACTGAACCAATTTAAGATGAAGGCAGCAATCCAGCAGCAAGAGGGGGGGCCTCCCAGTCTTTTGCATCCAGTGTCACATATGTGATTTTTTACCCACCGGTGAGAAATTGTACGTGTGCATGCGATGCAAAGAGCTCCTGTCTCTCAGAGATCTCTGGAGGCTAGAGTGGCAGACCTGGAGTAGCTGAGGAGACAGCATCTTTAAATACAGCGCCAGCAGAGCTCTTGCACCTCTGTGAGTAGGGGGAGCAGCAGTTTCTATCTCGTGTCCAGAAAAAAAGACAGGAAACCCCCCCCCCCGGAGGAATCAGGGCTCAGCTATTGAGCAGTCAAGCTCCTCCACATCATACATAGTGTGGGGGTAGGGAGGGTCAGTGCCTCCAAGCCCCTTCATGTGTGTGCTGGGGAGGGGCACGCCAGCCCCTTCATCTTTTGTCTTGGGTGGAGAAGAGAGGCAATCCCCCTGCTAACTGGCCCTTTCACTTTGGGCAGGTTAGCACTGGGGAATTTTGCAGCAGCAGCAGACCTAAAATAATTTAACTCCTGTCTGAGGCTGATGTTACATTTTCAGGCTTGACTGAGCCCTTGGAAAATAGCAAGTGTGGAAAGCATACCACGCAATTTCCACTTGCCCTGTAAAGTATCATTAGCATATGATGCTCCCTCATTTACATGGGAGGGCAGTCTCATTAACATCTTGAGGGACCATCTTAATGTGCACATTAAACTTTATTGTGCAAGCCCTATACTGTATGAAAATATTCAGTGTTCTGCAGATTATTTTATTTCTGCATGAGCCCTTTCTATCTCTAGACTATTTCACTAAGCTTAAGACCTGACATCAAAGAAAGAAAAACCTGTCACTGCCTAACAACTAACATGAATTTTTAAAACCGAACAGCAGACAACACAGTTGCTATGCATACCCTGATCACTACAATCTAACACGTTGATGTATAAATGCTGAATTATTTTTAAAAAATGAGTCTTGATAGTGTCTTGAGTGATTTTTATGAATACTTATTAAAAGGCCATTGTGGAGGAGTAAATATGTGTTATGTGCAGTAAAGAGTGAAATAAGCAAATAATTGCCTTATTTTATATTAAAAACTGATAAGAAATATGCCGTTTTCACCAAATTCAAAATAGTAGCATACCAGCATTCCATTTCCTCCACAGTGACTTATAACATAATCATGAATGGTATCTTTTGACCTATATCTTTGCCATGAAATTCACTGCAAAGTGCTGACAAGCTTGCTAATTCACAATTAATATCCACTCAACCAACCATGCTTTCATTAAATTATTTCAGGCCATTGAATATCCGGCTTTATCCCACTCCAACAATTTATGCTGCACAGCAGTGACAAAATCATGGCACAAAAACTTGCTAGATTCCCATTTTTTACATGAATGACTGAGAAAAATAAGATACTTATGCAGATTTGTGGATCAGAACAGATATTGCAGTGGGCCGAGCAGTGCTTGCAGGTACCATCCTCATCTGGGTAGTACCGCGGGGAGCAATTAGCCACGCAGCGTCTGTTCTCAAGGTACAGGCCATCTGCACATGACAGGCAGTCCCTGTTATTATTATCACAGGTCCAGCAAGAGCTGTCGCAGGCTTCACACAGGCCTTCAGCATTTTCATAGTAACCTCTACAGAGGAAACAAACAGAAAAGGAACAGCATGTACAATAACGGAATTGTAGAGGTGTTAAGCAACATAGAAACATATAGAAATATAGAAACAGAAATGATGGCAGAAGAAGACCAAAAGGTCCATCCAGTCTGCCCAGCAAGTACGGAAACCCTTTTTTTGTTCTTGTGACTCCGGTTTACTTTTCAGAGCCCAGGTTACAGCATTTCTATTCAGTGATAGGCTATTTTCCAAACTCCCCCCCCCCCCCAAGAAAAACCCAGGGGGAAAATCATCAAGGGGATATTGTCTACCTGCAAGGCTTTTCCACATCGGGCGTACTACAACTACTACTTATTTCTAAAGTGCTACTAGATGTACACAGTGTTGTACAAATATACATCAGAGACAGTCCCTGCTTCATGGAGCTTAGAAGGTAGTGAAAACAAGGATATATTACAGAAGTGGTTGAGATTCTAAAAGCAGCCTCAAAAATGTGAGTTTTTTAGACTGGATTTGAACATGGCCAGAGAGGAAACATGAAACGCTGACTCAGGAAGTGTATTCCAAAATACAGTGTAGCCGAGTAGAAAGCATGGATGAAGAAGGCGCAGATAAAAGTGACTTGTCTGATGAGAAGAATTTATGAGGAAGGATGAACGGAAAAGGAGAGGAGAGAAGGAAAGGTAAAGACCGAGTTGCTGGAGCATGTAGACGAGAAAGAGAGAGGTCACATGATCATAGCGACGTTAAAGGGAGATAAGCCATACAGCTGAATTTTGAATGGATTGCAGCGGAGAAAGACGGCTCGGGGAAAACATTCATGTACAGAGGGCAATTTCAAAACGTATGTACCAGGTGGAATAGCCTGCTGAAAACCGCCTTCCTCAAAAGTGGCTAAAAGTACACACAGGCTCCGCAGCATGAGAGCTCGTAGGTACATTGAAAATTTCTGTGCCGTGTTTAGATCAGGGAAGTAAAAAATATCTTCTGCACAGGTGATTTTTAACTGTACGTACGCTATTTCCCCCACCACCACCACTGTTCGACCACCCATGCATGCAAACAGAAGGTACAAAGAACGCAGACTCCTTTAGCGTGCACACTTTGCGGCTGCTGGCTTTGAAAGGTGAACAACCAAGGACTTTTTCCCTCTGAAAAATCTGCACAAAGGACATGCATGTAAGCTGCCCGTGTAGTTCACAACCATTTAGACTAATTTGAAAATTGTCCCCCATAATGGCATCATTTCAGCACCGTCCTCACCTGTCACACAATAAGAACTAGTTAATCGGTACCATAATTGAACACGCCCTTTCCCGCTCAGTTATTACAATGGCTTTAATCACAATGATGTCAGCTATGATGTCAAAACACTCTAGTGCCAGAATGAAAGATAATATGCAGAGGTTGTGAGAGAGAGAATGGTAAGAAAAAAGTGAAATAGCATAGCAACCTTAAAAAAAAGGCAATAGGATTTTTTTTTTTTAGACCTTCCTAGCAGGACGGCACTTGGAGGTTGTGACATCGATTACTGCATATGTTGGAGGATTAACAACACTTTCACACATTCAGTGTAGAAAAGCCGAGCCCACTGGTTTAGCAAAATTTTACCAGCTTCCGTTTGCTGCAATTTGCCAACAAACATTTATATTGGCTCAAGTCTAGTAGCTGCACACTACAGAAATTGCACAGGCCACAGCTGCCTGGCACATAGCTGTAAAACTAGAGACAGGCCAAAGTATCACCATCTATACCTCTGCACATATATCTGGGCAAAACTCATCAGGTGGAATTTAGTGGCCTGTTGCCTGAGACTACAGAAAATAATTAGCTAAAATCAAAATTGAATTAACAAAGTTCCTCATATAAAAAGACACTTTGTTATTATCCCCATCAATCCCAAACTTTTAGCAGATCATTTAAAAAGAATCTCAGCACCACTTGATGGGAAATAACTCAGATAATAGGTGAGGGGGAGTTATATCCCAATCTGTAGTCGTGATATTTTCAGTCATCATTGGTAAGTACTTTAACGCTGTAACAGCATTTTGTTTTTTGTTTTTTTATGAAAAGCAGTTTCTTTTTTTCTTTAATTATATGGTTTGCAGATGCAACTGACTTTGATCGTCTCACCGTCATGGCCCCCATGGTGCTCTGTTTTTCCAATTACTCACGCTGGACAGCTGGACAGGCAGCGCCCACTGTGAAGGAAAAGGCTGTGTCCAGCCTTGCACATCACGCAGTTATCACTGGAACCCGCACAGCTCTCGCAGTTTGATGAACATTTCTCACACGTTTGGGTAAATAGATTCCCAAAGAAGCCGAGGGGGCAGTATTCAACACATCTGTTGTCATCATTCAGAAAATAGCCTGTTGGATAATAATAGTAATAATAATAATAATAAAAAGATCATGCTGTTTTTCATCTTCTTTAAGCTACCTCCCTAGCCATCCTGAGCATCTGCTGTGAGATTACTGCAGATGAATGAAGTTCTACACCCTAAGCCACCGTGAAAAAGAAATTACTGAGCAGTAAATGCTTACCCACTATTTTGCTATTTTTTATGACTCTTTAAAAAGACTTATTTTTTCAATTTATATTTAAACACATTATGGCACTAAATATAATAGATTTGAGTTATGGGCTAAGCCACAGACGATCCCACACCACAGCAGTTTGAGCCGTTCCAGTTTTTCCTTTGCTTTTATTTCACTCTGCAGTACTACAAAAGGCCAAGTACCCTGAGTGAAAGCTGCCGAAGAAAGAAACCCAGGTGTGCCAGTTAAGCTCCCAGGTCCCAGCAAATACTACATTGGCTCACTACTAAGGACTGACATTTACTTATACAGAATCCGCCACATCTCCTAACTGGTTGGTCAGCTATGAAATTCCATTTTCTAAAACTGCTGCACAGGATGTTAGTATATATTATTCTACATTATTGCCTTGATTTGTTATAGCTGGGAGAGGAATTCCTGTCCTACACAGTGCCATCCCATGCTGTCCCACTCAATACATGAAGATAATATCTGTTGGGCTCCCACTACCCTTTTACAACCTTTTAGCAGCTAATCAGTTTAAGTTGGTTGTGTATGTACCGTTCTTTCTTTTTCAAATTTTGTTTATTAATTTTGAAATAATTAGAAGAAATTCTTCATGAATGAAAAAACAAAACAAAACTCAAAACATAATTCCAAAAAAGGGAAACAGTCAAATATTAATTGTTAACTTCAGTCCACAAAGATAAAAGAGATCCAGTACAGTTACAGCATAATCCAGAAGAGCAAGGAACGTGCCTGTTTCTTTCTAATTACCGAGGTCTATTAACATGGGCATATGGGACTCCCGTGACCTTCCCCCTCGCACCCATGAACAAATCACAGAACACATATATTGCGTTAACAATGGCTGCAGTTTATTAAACCAAACAATAATCCGAGCCTCACAAACTTCGATACCCCTACTCCAGCAAACCCCCTTCCTCATTTTGGGGATTAGCCCCATCCAATGCCACGCCCAGGCGGTGTGAGGTTCAACAGCAGATCTCCGCCATGTCAGGCCCTCTAGGCCACCCCCCCCCTCCCCCCCAGCCATCAACCTGCCTTGTGCAGGACCCTTCCAGCTATACATATCTCAGAAGTCAAGCTACCAACCAGCACATTTAACTATACATTGTAGTAACTTGGCTCAGGCTTAAGCCCCCACCCCCGCAAACTGTGATATAGCACAACACTTCCCCCCAACACACCCTATACATAACCCCATGAATGGGTGGCAGGGAGGGAAAACATTCAGGCTCCTACCACATGCCAGACTGAGTAAAACTGCCGCTAATGGTCCCCTAGCTGCCCTCACATTTTCCCACCTTCCAGCACCCGGCTGGCAGAGCCAATCAAAATGATTCCTCTTATTTTGAAACCCCGTTTCCCCTGACTACTCCCATTAACCCTTCCCTTACACTTCCCATCTCCCCCCCCCCCCTCCCCTCCGGGCTTGGGAGGGAATGTCTGCCCCGCTACCATGATAATGGCGGTAGGGTGGACATAGCCCCCAGCCTTAAACTTACTAAAGTGCAATAATGCCTCAATGAGGATTAAATGCTTGCTTTGGTGTCCAATGCACATTAAAATTGTGTTAATGGTAACCCACTGGCTTGTGTTATCGATGCAAAAGAAAAACTACACCCTAAGACAGAAAATATTTTAAATGTGGCATCACATGCAAAGATATGCAAAGCAGCTCATGATTATTAAAATGGATGCTGCAAATCACGTTTAAGCTGTGCGATTTCTGGTAACTCACTGGCTAAAGCAAAAAGTTAATTAGAGGTCAAAAGGTGTATTTAACTTTCTTTGAGGACATTGGCAAACTAACACGGTACTCCGAGTCCAGCCTTCCTCCAGTAAGAGGTTCTGAGTTCCAATATCCTTGCCCTCACCTCCAAACCCTCAACCAAGTGATGGGGCTCTGAGACCTCTCATTCCTCACCGCCCAGTTCCTCCACCCCCACCTACCCATCCAATGCTGGCCAAAGTAAGATACCCACTGAACAGTACTATATTTGTTAACGATGGGGATTTTATTAATTATGAATATATGTATTACAAGATACTATTGGAATCACTATATGCATTTCATCGAATTGGGAATCGTGATTATATGTATGGGAGAGACTGAACCGTTATACTATTTTTGTATACTGTGATTCATTTATGATTCTACTTAATTAAGGATTTAGGAATGGTTTTGTTTTGTAATTATAAATCTGCTTGCAATATTATAAATAGCCTTGAGGTTTTTAATGAAATTAATAAGAATGAGATATAAATGTAATCAGCAGATGGCAGGAGAGATCACCAGTCACTCTCGCTCCAATGGCACCGGCTGACCTGTCCTTTGCTCCATGTCTGTGCTTTTAACACACCTTAGTGCAACATGTTTAACACTATATTCACTAAAGGTCGTAAAGAAATTCTATTGTGGCTGGTAATGTGTGCAGATGAGAAGGGAGTTGGAGGCTTGGATCCCCCATATTCACCTCTTTTGGGGGGTTAGGAGGGAAGGTGACAGGTGACAGCAGACCCTTCAGTCACTGGAGGAGACTGGGCTTTGCAAGCTTTCTTCTTCTTAGTTCCTTTCTCCCTAACCTGTCATGGCTCCCAAGCCAGATGTCAATGCCCAATGATCACTCATTGGATATGCCACAGTCATTGATGGGTGATTAAAAGTGATTTTTCTCCCTAGCAGCAGGTTCACGTGATGGTGGATGTACTGGGAAACACAGCCAGTTGCTTACAGGAATACAATGTCTGTGAAGGTCATTGCAGCCTCAACAAGTTCATATCCAGCTAGCCAGGTCGGCTAGTTTAAACAATGGCCTGTTTAGGGAAAAATAGCAGGTCTTTGTCCCATACACTGCTGTAGATTCCATCATTGCTTCAAAACCATTTTGTTGGTTCAGTGGCACACACAGCCCCTTTAAGGATGACCTGGTCTAAGCCTCACAGTATAAATAGGTTTTTAATGAGGATTTTTGGGTCTGCTCTGCTGTAAAGCCATGGCATGCATTAGACACTCCTCATTATTCCTTTTCAAACATGCAAAGCAGCTCTGGTAATGTAGGCGATAATAGAAAAAGCTGGAAGCTGGCAGAAACCATACCAAGGATGCTTGGACAGTGTGATCTAAAGGCAAGAAGTCCACAGTGACTAGCCACAGTTTTGTTTCCACACCACCACATCCGCATGCTCAAATACTTTTTCACTCCAGCTTCAGAGATTTCAGGGGGGATAACCCCAGCCTCATCAGGCCAGTAAAGTACAACAGTACCCAAGTCTTTCATTAAATTCGCCACCTCAATTTTAGGAGCAGAACTGTTAACGCAATACATAAAAAACAAAACATATGTAGGAAGATGCAGAAAAATAACCCTGAAGCTCTTTTTAAGAAAAGAACTAAAAGGATTCCTTATGCGATTCCTTGTGTGATCCTCTTTTCAGGGTAGTTTTCCCTTTGAAGAAGAGGTCACCTGCGGGCACTGTGTCCTTGCAACACTAGCTGCAGACTCAGGAGTTCTTCCAGATGGGTGGGGAGCACTTGCTCCTAGGCCAAGGAATCTATCACTCAGTCACTGTTTGTTTTAGAAACAGTCCTCACACCAAGAGTGTTGTTCCAATAAAAATAAAAGTTTACCCTGGCAAAACGGTACTTACAAAAAAAATCCACTTTCAGGAATCAGCAGAAAAATGAAAGAAACTCAAAACACTTTCAAAAATTGCAATTCTTATTCTTTAGCCCCTGGTGGCATCCCTTTTCTCTGAATTCTTTAAGAGCAGTGTAGGGATCTTCTGCTTCTTTTACAGGTTCTCCCCTCAGTACCTGCACTCTGCAGCTCTTGGACCAGTGCTCCTATCTGTCAACCATGGATGGACATCCTTCTCTGGATGCAGATGCATATTTGTCCACAATTCAATACACCAGACTTCTCCTCTGTTCCAGGACAAGACGACCCTTGTCCTGTGTTTCCAACTTAGAGAGGCAAAGCAATCTCCCCTTCCTCTTCACTTCTCACTGGAAGCAAGCTAGCAATATGCTGCCCCTCTTACCCCTAGGTTCTGTCTTCCCCTAATGACTATAAACGTTTTAGAGAGATCCTTCTACATAGGAATGGACCACGTAACTAACTCCACTCCTTCAGTTAATTGCCTTCTAGAACATTCCAATTAAGGTTTCAATAGGCCTTATATCATCAATGATGTTCATACCATATCAGTAGTATTTTATGAGACAATTACTAATTTCATTACATACCTGCATACTGACTGTATACAGTATAAGAGGAACTTCCACACACACACCTGCACATAACACACTTTTTTCTGGATACTGCAAACCAATACCCTACTGAGTAGGCTGGAAAGACCTCAGCCTCCCAGAAATGGCCCATTGCTTGTAGTAGCCAGGATTACAGCCAACCTTCTTGCTCTAGGGACTGGAGGGATGCTGATGCTCCAAAGACTATTGGCAACTGGCCTTTCAAGTACAGAAAAGAGAGAAAGTTACTGCAATCCCAGCTCACGCCAGGAAAGTGGCCATCTTGGTGGAAGACATGCTCTTACCTTTCCTACAGTTCCATAGGGAGTACTCTCGAACCACTGACAAAGAAATCAAAAGGCAGATATAGAGCCAAATTTATACTATTGCCAATAGGATTGTGTGACATCCTGGGAGGTGGAGGAATTCAAGCACAATTGAAGTCATACGAGAGCCCAAGTAGCCTGTAAACTAGGCAAGATCAGGAGGGGCCTGCAACTCACACACCTGGAAGAGCTGATTGCCAAAAATACCACCTGTGAGGCAAGCATCCAGGGGGCTGGAGGAAGCCCTGCAGTCTTAGCCTGGGAAACACAGAACCAGACTGTGCCATGTTAAAACAGTTCTATACATATCATTTAGCTACACCACTAGATGCTTAAGGGTAAAGTTGTAAGAGGACCTGTCTGTACAGACACTCCCTTCCAAATGGGGCCAAAGGTTTCACAATTGAATGTGTATGGCGTCCTCTTTTTTGCAGTTACACTCAGCATCCATCCCATTCTCTACTACTCTCCCACAGGATTCACTCGTCTCCAGGGAGACTCACAATAGCCAGGAAGTAAGCTCTTTTTTTTACATGTACAGTATCTGTCTGGTTGAATAATTTGAAGTGTCAATCAGGCACAGCACGGTGGAAGCAATGTCACAGTAAAGAGGCCCATGATTGTGGCAAACACAAATTGTTAGAATACATTAGAACGTGACACGAGCGGGGTCTAAAGATCGCACTGTAACTAAGCATTACGCTGGTGCAACTGGGCTGGAGGATGTCACAGATGAGATACATGTAGTTCACGAGGGGATGCTTCTTATTTTCCAGTCACTTCCCTAGGTGCCCCTTATCTGCTGTACTAGATCTGTTGCCCTGCACAGCATTCTCCTCCCCTCACTCCCCAGATAATGGATGAGAGAGTTACCGATGTGTTTTCAACAGAGGACACTTTCCCCCCCATCACACCCACTACACAAAGATGCTAAAGTGGAGTTGCCATATTTCTCTGATGAGAAACAGGATCCTCTTTACCCGAGTCTCCCTCTCCTCCTCTTTCACCCGAGTCAGACCAAGGAGGTAGGCAACGCCCTTGAGATATTCCTGTAAGCAAGTCAGCCTTAGAGCAGAATAGGCAGCAGTTGTTTGAACTAGAAACGAGACGTGATGCATTTCTGCAGGCTCATCCAGAGCAATAAAAAGAATTGTTGAGTTTTTTAGTGACTGGCCAAGAAGGACAACAGGTTCAACATGTAGCTGAGTTTTATGTGCCATGGAGGAGTATGAGGCTAACACCGCAGCCATATGCTGGTACATACTGGATGTTTGAGCAACATTTGACTGGAACACAGAAAATGTGGGGGGAACATCTGACGCGAGGGAAAACTTGATGCAACCTTCTGTACATTTTGCAGCGACACCTTGCAGGGAATCAGTGCCAGCAGAATTGCACTATAGTTAGGGCTTCTAAGTTTTAACTGATAAACCCTAATAAAATAGGTATTTATTAGATAAACAATGGAAAATACCACTTCCCCTAGTACTCTCTCACCCCTCCTTTGTCTACCCTGGATCCTCTGCACTGTTTTTGTGCCTTTTCCCTGCTAACAAATTTCCTCAGCTGCACAAATGTATATATTTTATTCACCTGAAAAAGTTACCCAACAATGATACAACAGTACCTGCACCACGAAAACACAGATAAATACCAATTCTTGGTACCCCCAAAGAACCATTAATTAGCTGAAAATACCCACATAGAGTTTATGAAATCTGAAGCCCTAGCTATAGTCCACCCCCTCCCCTCTCTCAGGAGGCTGATTAGCTCCAGGTTAAAATGTAGGCTAGTGGGTCAGTAGGCATTTCAGACCTGCTCCACCAAATTCATGCTAGACAGACACCAGACAGTTCTTGGAACTCCTCTAAAGCCTTAGAGTCCGCAGCTGCTTTCTAGATCCCATACTGGTAGACAGCCAGGGATTCTGGTAGAGGCAGGCCCTCTCATCCATAAGACCAGCATGTTCCCCTGATGTTAGAGAAAACCTCTGTGAATTTAAGGTCATGAGAGTACAGGATGATGAAGATTGTTGAGAAGTGCAACACTGGAGAGACCTGTTTTTCTGTATTTCCACACAGAAGTAACATATATCGTTTGTACCATTTACAAATGAAATTGCAGCATTCTGGAACTTTTTCAACAGATGATGCTCCAGCGGGCTGCAGTCCTGTTAAATACGCCCAGAAAAGGCTCTGAATGGGGCTTGTTTGAAACTTCTTCCTTATCATTTGTTTGGGATTCCATGTTCCAGGGGGATCAGATAGAATAAAAGGAAACAGTGTGGTATGGCCTGGATCCTATGACTTTCTGTAGGAAGAAAAGAAAAACTACAAGGTTCCTCTCAAAGGAAGAAATGGAAGCTATGCAGAGCAGAAGGGAGACTGCCTGGATTTACTCCTGCAAATACAAGTTGTATCTAGAGGACTGAATTGCTAGTAGTGGGCAGGAGTGAAGATGGAGTTGATATGCAGAGTAAGTATAGGCAGGTTCTGATGTATACACATTCCAAATATCTTTCAGGATTTCTGAATAACCTTTTAAATATTTCAAAACTCACCAAACAGCACTAAATTCCCCCTTTTCAGACAGTATACCCAGGTGAACACCCTTCAGGGCTGAATCAAATCCAAAATGTTTAGTAATGGGGAAATTCAAAGGAGTTTTTTGTAGCATTGGTGCTCCATGCTGCTTATTTTGCTGCATACAAGCATTAGTGCTACACAGCTTCTATATATCTTTCTCCTCTTGCCAAATGCAGCAGTAAAATAAACACTTCACAGAACACGTGGGGACCGATGCAGTATCACGAGTGTAACAACGTGCGTCCAACCTGTGCGCCAGGCTGAGTGCATCTTCTTACTGCATCGGCCTCATGCTGCTGTTCTTGTTCCATACATGAAAAATGAAATCTTACCAGAGTGACAAGAGAGACAATGTAAAGCGTGGGGTCCAATACAGCTTTGACAGGACACATCACAGGCACGACACTTGCCGTCAGCAGCTATGAAATATAACAATAAATTTAATTTTTAATTGTTTGATCAGCAAAGTTAAACTATTTGAAGAGACATTCAAAGTTTAGAAAATAAAGTACGTAGGTGGGTAATTTTGTAATAGCCTGAATAAGAAAGTTGGCAAATACGGGCTTAAGTTAGATCAATTTCAAGGTGAATTTATCCCACCAAATCTGCCTGCATACAATTTCACCTGCTAATACCTACAGTACCTGAATGTAAACCAATGTGATATCTCAGATCGAATGTCGGTATATAAAAAAGTAATAAATAAATAAATAATTTGTGCAGGAAATTTTCAGGAAAAATTATGGGCATAATTTTGAAAATCTAAAAGAATGGATATAAATCCAAATCCCTCCTCGTCTTCTCCTCTGCAAACACCTCTGCTCATTGCAGGCACATATATGTAAGTCAGTTTATCTGGATATGGCGCAGACAATTATATTTCCACTGCTTTGAAAATGACCCTCATAATTTCTGTGGTCATTACATTCAAATTCATCACTTTACATTCCACAGCAATTTGTTAGCCAAGTATTGTTTGTTTTAGGGATGTGAAGTCATTGAAACAACATTGAAAATACCAATGACATTAGTTGCTTTGTTTTGTTATTTCTAATCCAAAACAGAAAAAAAAGCCCAACATATTTTTGTTTCGTTTCAGCACACACTAAGATCATTTTAGCATGCACTAAATTAATTTAATGCATACTAAAATGCAGAAACAAATTTAAAAAGAAACCTGAAATATTGTCAATCAAATGACAAAGGAAACAAAGCAAAACTTTTTCCCATGCATCCCATTAATCTGTTATCAGGGTGCTGGGTGGGAAGCATTGTTGATAAATATTTTCTGCATATTTAACTTTCTCTTTGCACCTGCGTCCCAGCTGGAATACAGTTGACCTGTGCAAAAGGAGACTGATTATAACCATATCAGAAATTATAGGTAATCTGGGGAATGAACAAAATGGTAACTTTGCTTAGCTCAATAATTCACAGTAGGGAAGTCTTTTCATAAACTTCATAAGAGCACTGTGTGCCTGATTTAGCTGGCTAAGGGGGTTATTTTCTATACCTATTCATATGCGATAGCAAGTGGGGAGCGGGGCAGGGAGGGGAGGAGTCGGGGCGGCGAGGAGGCGGATGTGGCGGTATCTTCACTGGCGGTGATAAGGTAAGCCACGTTATCGCCGCCAGTAGCGCGCCCAATAGTGCCACCTTTCACGGTGGCGCTATTGGGTACGAAAGCCGGCAGTGATAACACCGCGGTGGGGCGATCGCTGCCGGCTTTCGCAGGCCCGCCCCCCTCTTTGCTCCCCTGCCCCCCGTTACCGCCGAGATTCACCATTCTCCATGAGAATGGAAACTCCAGGCCTAAGTTAAGCTAATTTTCAGCTGCAGCTGAGCCAGCTAGGTTACAGCTAAAAATGACTCTGCATCTAGCCGTTTTAAATCTAGCCAGCAAGATTTAGGTTGGCAGTTTCAATGCTCAGGATTAGGCACAAAAAATTCTGCAAAATTCTACATACTTTATATTTGGTCAAAATAACAAAATATACATGACAATCTTTAAGTAATTAATTTAAAATGTAACAAAAAAGTTATTACTTAAAGAACCAGAGTTTTAAACATTTTGAGCAGAATTTCTCTAGAAGTTCACTATAAGAGTTCTATCCTCTCTCCCTACTCCCCTGGCCAGTCTCCTTTCACTTTTCCCTCTCAGGCCCCAACTCCTGCACCTGCCACTATCTCTCCCCCTCTAGGCTCAATCCTTTCCACTCTATCTCCACTCCTAGAGTTTGACCCCTCTTTCAATACTGCTCCTCACACAGGCTCCCTCTGTCCCTCTCTCTCTCTCTCTCACACATACACATAGGCTCCCTCTCTCTAGTGTACATACACACCCCCTAATACAGGCTCCCTTCTCTCACACTCACACACACACACATGCCCTCATACAGACTCGCTCTCTCTCTCTCACATGCACACCCATCCTATACAGGCTTCCTTTCTCTCTTGCACACACCCACACAGGCTCCCTTTCTCTCTCACGCATACACCCTCACACAGGCTACCTATGTCTCTCTCTCACACACTCCTGCACACTGGCTTCCTCTCTCGCTCAACCCCCCTACACATAGGTACCCTCTTTCTCTCTCTCACACACACACAGACACACACACAGGCTTTCTTTCTTACATATACACACTCTCACATGCTCCCTCTCACACAAACAAGCACCCTCACATTACACACAATCTCTTTTTCACATAGAAACATAGAAATAACGGCAGAAAAGGACCAATAGTCCACCCAGTCTGTCTAGAAAGCTTCCCATGGTAGTATCTGCCGCGCTGTGCAGGTTACCCCCATGTATCAGTCAGTTTTGCTTGATGTGCTTTGCTTATGGACTTGGCCATAGAAGCAATCCCGTGTTTTTTCCTTAATGTCTGAGCATCAGAACCCCAGACTGTAAAAAAAAGTCATGGCTCGTATTGGTTGTCCCTGAATCCAAATTTCTCTTTCCTTTCAGCCCCCTCCTTCGAAGCAGAGGGCAATGTTACAGTTGCATCAAAAGCATCAAGGTTTACTAGTTAAGGGTGGTAATCCCATGCGTCTATTTAGGGTAGTAACCGCTGCACTGTGCTGATTACCCCTTAGAGCATCAGTTCTGCAGACTGTAAAAGTCAGGGCCCTCTAGATAGTGTATGACGTTCTCTACGCCTGCCCTTTGCTCGACAACCCACTGCAGGAAAGAACTGAAAAGCTCAAAGCGAGCACATGAATCTGAACAGTCCATTGGCATACATTTATCAAAACAGTACTGCACCTGGAACTGGAAGCGTGGGTGCACTGGCAACAGTCTGAAGGCTGATTCAATATCATTTTTAGGGATGTGAATCGTTTTCCATATCGTCTTAACGATAGAAATCGTGTGGCAGGGCAAGAAAATCGTGTTAGGCACGATTTTTTAGTTAAAAAATCGTTAAAAATCGTTTTTTCCGATTAGTGCGCACTAACGGAGAGTTAGTGCGCATTTTCAGTTAGTGCGCACTAACGGAGAGTTAGTGCGCACTAACTGAAAATGATACAATTTGACACTTTTCAGGTCAGTTAAGGTCAGTTTAGGAATGAATATGTATTCCTATTGGCTGCCCTCTTATTTATTCATGTTACCAAGCTTCCCACTGACAGTATATGAGGGATGGGAAATGGAAACAGTTGGTAGCTTGACAAAACAAGTAATGTGATCAGTCAATGTGACTAGAACTTGTGCCCTAACCCTGATACCAGGGGTATTGTGATCTTCCTGCACACAGTGCCCTATTCCTGATACCGGGGGTGTTGGGATCTTCTTGCACACATCCTGGTATCAGGGATAGGGCACTGCATGCAGGAAGATCACAACACCCCTGGTATTAGGGATAGGGCACTGCGTGCAGGAAGATCACAACACTCCTGGTATTAATAGGGATAGGGCACTGCATGCAGGAAGATCACAACACCCCTGGTATCAGGGATAGGGCACTGTGTGCAGGAAGATCACCCCGGAGGAGTGAGGGTCAGGCAGCTCCCCCCTGTCTGTGAAGCCAGCCTCTCACTAGTAATGCAGGGAGGGAGCTGTCTCAGACTTCACCATCCTCCTCCCCCCCCCCCCCTCACCCACACACCATTCACTAGCTGGGACATGGGGGAAGTCAGGAGTGAGGGTCAGGCAGCTCCCCCCTGTCTGTGAAGCCAGCCTCTCACTAGTAATGCAGGGAGGGAGCTGTCTCAGACTTCCCCATCCTCCCCCCCCCCCTCACCCACACACCATTCACTAGCTGGGACATGGGGGAAGTCAGGAGTGAGGGTCAGGCAGCTCCCCCCTGTCTGTGAATCCAGCCTCTCACTAGTAATGCAGGGAGGGAGCTGTCTCAGACTTCACCATCCTCCTCCCCCCCCCCCTCACCCACACACCATTCACCAGCTGAGACATGGGGGAAGTCAGGAGTGAGGGTCAGGCAGCTCCCCCCTGTCTGTGAAGCCAGCCTCTCACTAGTAATGCAGGGAGGGAGCTGTCTCAGACTTCACCATCCTCCCCCCCCCCCCCCTCACCCACACACCATTCACTAGCTGGGACATGGGGGAAGTCAGGAGTGAGGGTCAGGCAGCTCCCCCCTGTCTGTGAAGCCAGCCTCTCACTAGTAATGCAGGGAGGGAGCTGTCTCAGACTTCACCATCCTCCCCCCCCCCCTCACCCACACACCATTCACTAGCTGGGACATGGGGGAAGTCAGGAGTGAGGGTCAGGCAGCTCCCCCCTGTCTGTGAAGCCAGCCTCTCACTAGTAATGCAGGGAGGGAGCTGTCTCAGACTTCACCATCCTCCCCCCCCCCCCTCACCCACACACCATTCACTAGCTGGGACATGGGGGAAGTCAGGAGTGAGGGTCAGGCAGCTCCCCCCTGTCTGTGAAGCCAGCCTCTCACTAGTAATGCAGGGAGGGAGCTGTCTCAGACTTCACCATCCTCCCCCCCCCCCCCTCACCCACACACCATTCACTAGCTGGGACATGGGGGAAGTCAGGAGTGAGGGTCAGGCAGCTCCCCCCTGACTGTGAAGCCAGCCTCTCACTAGTAATGCAGGGAGGGAGCTGTCTCAGACTTCACCATCCTCCTCCCCCCCCCCCCCCTCACCCACACACCATTCACTAGCTGGGACATGGGGGAAGTCAGGAGTGAGGGTCAGGCAGCTCCCCCCCTGTCTGTGAAGCCAGCCTCTCACTAGTAATGCAGGGAGGGAGCTGTCTCAGACTTCACCATCCTCCCCCCTCCCCCCTCACCCACACACCATTCACTAGCTGGGACATGGGGGAAGTCAGGAGTGAGGGGCAGGCAGCTCCCCCCTGTCTGTGAAGCCAGCCTCTCACTAGTAATGCAGGGAGGGAGCTGTCTCAGACTTCACCATCCTCCCCCCCCCCCCCTCACCCACACACCATTCACTAGCTGGGACATGGGGGAAGTCAGGAGTGAGGGTCAGGCAGCTCCCCCCCTGTCTGTGAAGCCAGCCTCTCACTAGTAATGCAGGGAGGGAGCTGTCTCAGACTTCACCATCCTCCCCCCCCCCTCACCCACACACCATTCACTAGCTGGGACATGGGGGAAGTCAGGAGTGAGGGTCAGGCAGCTCCCCCCTGACTGTGAAGCCAGCCTCTCACTAGTAATGCAGGGAGGGAGCTGTCTCAGACTTCACCATCCTCCTCCCCCCCCCCCCCTCACCCACACACCATTCACTAGCTGGGACATGGGGGAAGTCAGGAGTGAGGGTCAGGCAGCTCCCCCATGTCTGTGAAGCCAGCCTCTCACTAGTAATGCAGGGAGGGAGCTGTCTCAGACTTCACCATCCTCCCCCCCCCCCCCCTCACCCACACACCATTCACTAGCTGGGACATGGGGAAGTCAGGAGTGAGGGTCAGGCAGCTCCCCCCTGTCTGTGAAGCCAGCCTCTCACTAGTAATGCAGGGAGGGAGCTGTCTCAGACTTCACCATCCTCCCCCCCCCCCTCACCCACACACCATTCACTAGCTGGGACATGGGGGAAGTCAGGAGTGAGGGTCAGGCAGCTCCCCCCTGTCTGTGAAGCCAGCCTCTCACTAGTAATGCAGGGAGGGAGCTGTCTCAGACTTCACCATCCTCCCCCCCCCCCCCTCACCCACACACCATTCACTAGCTGGGACATGGGGGAAGTCAGGAGTGAGGGTCAGGCAGCTCCCCCCTGACTGTGAAGCCAGCCTCTCACTAGTAATGCAGGGAGGGAGCTGTCTCAGACTTCACCATCCTCCTCCCCCCCCCCCCTCACCCACACACCATTCACTAGCTGGGACATGGGGGAAGTCAGGAGTGAGGGTCAGGCAGCTCCCCCCTGTCGGTGAAGCCAGCCTCTCACTAGTAATGCAGGGAGGGAGCTGTCTCAGACTTCACCATCCTCCCCCCCCCCCCTCACCCACACACCATTCACTAGCTGGGACATGGGGGAAGTCAGGAGTGAGGGTCAGGCAGCTCCCCCCTGTCTGTGAATCCAGCCTCTCACTAGTAATGCAGGGAGGGAGCTGTCTCAGACTTCACCATCCTCCTCCCCCCCCCCCCCTCACCCACACACCATTCACTAGCTGGGACATGGGGGAAGTCAGGAGTGAGGGTCAGGCAGCTCCCCCCTGTCTGTGAAGCCAGCCTCTCACTAGTAATGCAGGGAGGGAGCTGTCTCAGACTTCACCATCCTCCCCCCCCCCCCTCACCCACACACCATTCACTAGCTGGGACATGGGGGAAGTCAGGAGTGAGGGTCAGGCAGCTCCCCCCTGTCTGTGAAGCCAGCCTCTCACTAGTAATGCAGGGAGGGAGCTGTCTCAGACTTCACCATCCTCCCCCCCCCCCCCCTCACCCACACACCATTCACTAGCTGGGACATGGGGGAAGTCAGGAGTGAGGGTCAGGCAGCTCCCCCCTGTCTGTGAAGCCAGCCTCTCACTAGTAATGCAGGGAGGGAGCTGTCTCAGACTGGTATCAGGGTTAGGGCACTGTGTGCAGGAAGATCACAACACTCCTGGTATTAATAGGGATAGGGCACTGTAAGAGATGACTGTAGTAGATTGAATAAAGATCTGATGTTTCTGCTCTCCTCACACCAAACAAAAACAAAACACAAGCAGAGAAGCCCTTCTTACAAAGCTGAGCTAGTGAGTTAAGTAGGAGGAAAAGTAAACATACTTGTGCCAGTGTGGCTACTTAAAAAATACACTTACCAACAATCAATTACATATATTTGAACTGTGTACAGTTCCAGCCAGGACCACCTTTCTAAAATGCACAGTGATTGGCAAATTCAACATGCACTAGCATTTCAGGTGCCTGCTAACAAAAATAATAAACAAACAAGTTCTAGTCACGTGAGTGCTGATCATTACATTACTTTTTTTGTCAAGCTTCCAACTGTTTCCATTTCACATCCCCCCAACCATTACCTCAGTGTTAGCCTTGGTAACATCAATAGATAAGAGCACAGCCAGCCAATAGGAATACATACATACATATTCATTCCTAAGTGACCTTTACTGACCTGGGAAGTGTGAACACTTTGTTTCATTTTCTGTTGGTGTTCGTTAGTTTCCAGTTCCATTTCCCATCCCCCCAACCATCACCTCAGTGGTAACCTTGGTAACATCAATAGATAAGAGGGCAGCCAGCCAATAGGAACACATATTCATTCCTAACTGACCTTCAGTGACCTGGAAAGTGTTTATTTGTATCATTTTCAGTTAGTGCGCACTAAATCGAGTTAGTGCGCACTAACGGGGAGTTAGTGCGCACTAACTCGATTTAGTGCGCACTAACACGATTTAACGATTTTTAACGATAAATCGTTAGAATTTCTATTGTATCGTGTTCTATAACGATTTAAGACGATATTAACATTATCGGACGATAATTTTAATCGTTGAAAAACGATTCACATCCCTAATCATTTTATGCCATTAATGCACCCTTTCTTCACTCTCTCAGCAAGGATATGGTGCTGTCAAAGGATGCATACTGCACCGTGCATTCCTCCTGCAGTAAGCAGTCGTTCACTGACTCCCTGCATGGGTAGGACAAGTTTTGCATGAGCCTGAATTTTCCTGGCTCCTTTTTTGAAACAATGGGCAATGGAAAAATTATCATCTCCACAAATTGGGGGGGATCAGTGAACGGGCCCGCTATTCTGCAAAGAGCCAGCTCCAAGCTGATTTTTTGTTGCACAATATTCACATGTCACATGACAAAGTGACTATTATTGATGTGTTAGAGCCAATCTTTCCTTGGTAAGGGATTAAGAACCATTCCTGAAAGCTACTTTAGAAGCAGCATTGAGCCTAGGAAAACAGTCTAGCCATGGGATCATTTAGCTTATAGGGGATGGAGCCATCCAGGAGATGCGGAAATCATCTGGCATTAGTGACCCTCCCTGTCGTGGCCTTTATGAGGCACTTGGATGCAGGATGCGACCCAAAGGAGATGAAACAAACATGCCTGAATTTGCAGTCCTGGAAACTGCAAGACAATTTATTGAAGCACCAACATGTGCCAGTACAGACCGGACCATGGGCACTACAGCACTGTTAGGTTTCTGTGCGGGCTGACCCCGGGCTCCTGAATCACGTGCCTTGCTAGTCACGTGCTTCAGCCACAGTCCTACATCCTAGGTTCCCCAGGACATAAACCTATTATCCTCCATCTTGTCCTGGAAGCGCTCAATGGAATTTAGCCATGCCCACCCTTCATAATCCTTGTATGACTCAGTATTATTCTGATTAATATTATTTAACATTTCTATAGCACTGCTAAGCTAATGAAATGCTGTACAGATAAATATAACAGGGATTCCCTGCTCTGTGGATCTTACAGAGAGGTCAGTGTTGAATGGGGTCCTATCCTAACCATCATACATAATGAAATTTACAAAGACAACAACTCATCCCTAGACAACATGATTACAATCCACAAATCACCCCGCTCTTCAAGATCTTCTGACAAATTACAGCTATTCATTCATCCTCTCTCCTCTGCAAAACTATCCTCTACTAACATAGAGCTTTCTCCATAGCCAGACCAAAAGAATGGAACTCTATCCCAGAATATCTAAGCTCCATCAAAAATTCCAAAAACTTCAAAAAAGAACTAAAGACATGGCTGTTTAGACAATCATACACAGAATGATTTGATCTATATAGACCATTCCCAACCACCTTCTAAACACAATTTCTTCGTTATATATGCTAATAAGTACTATACTAAACTAACCTAGTTTGTCTCATTCTAAAAAAAAAAAATGTTTAATCTACTTTTGCTGAGACGTTATATAACCACATTTTTCTCTTAGTTTGGTGTTATTTATAATTTTATAACTGTTCACTGTATGAAACTGTTGTTACAATGTAAACCGGAATGAAGGCAGCCTGCTATATTTCGGTATAAAAAAAGAATATAAATAAATAAATAAATAAAATCCTTAGGCACTTCTCACCAGATATCGGCAATAAGACTCAGAGTTTGGGGGAGCTGCCCCTGGAGCCAACCCCATAAGAGACACCTTATGGAACCAGGGGTTCCCAACTCTCTCCTGGAGGCACACCTAACCAGTTGGGTTTTCAGGATTGCCACAAGGAATGTGCATAAGATATGTTTGCAAACAATGGTGACCCAGCGCATGGATATCCTCAAAACACGACTGGTTAGTGTGCCTCCAGGAAAGGGTTGGGAAACACTGGGATAAATAATGAGATGAGGGAAAGGGGCCCCTCTGTCTCCCCAATTCCCAGATCTTCAGAGGAGACCCCCCCCCCCCGGTGTCAGAACAGGGGTCGGGGGAATGACACCCACTTCCTTCATGGCCACGTGGTGCAATATAAGCACGTGATCATGAAAGAAGTCAATAGTACATAAGAACATAAGAACATACCATACTGGATCAGACCAAGGGTCCATCAAGTCCAGCATCTTGTTTCCAAAGGTGGCCAATCCAGGCCATAAGAACCTGGAAAGTACCCAAAACTAAGTCTATTCCATGTTACCGTTGCTAGTAATAGCGGTGGTTATTATCTAAGTCAACTTAATTAATAGCAGGTAATGGACTTCTCCTCCAAGAACTTATCCAATCCTTTTTTAAACACAGCTATACTAACTGCACTAACCACATCTTCTGGCAACAAATTCCAGAGTTTAAATGTGCGTTGAGTGAAAAAGAACTTTCTCCGATTAGTTTTAAATGTGCCACATGCTAACTTCATGGAGTGCTCCCTAGTCTTTCTATTATCCGAAAGAGTAAAAAAACGATTCACATCTACCTATTCTAGATCTCTCATGATTTTAAACACCTCTATCATATCCCCCCTCAGCCGTCTCTTCTCCAAGCTGAAAAGTCCTAACCTCTTTAGTCTTTCCTCATAGGAGAGCTGTTCCTTTCCCTTTATCATTTTGGTTGCCCTTCTCCATCGCAATTATATCTCTTTTGAGATGCAGCAACCAGAATTGTACACAGTATTCAAGGTGCAGTCTCACCATGGAGCGATACAGAGGCATTATGACATTTTCCGTTTTATTCACCATTCCTTTTCTAATAATTCCCAACATTCTGTTTGCTTTTTTGACTGCCACAGCACACTGAACCGACGATTTTTCGTACGGAAAATGGCGCCGGCAGATCGACTGCAGGAGGTCGTTCAGCGAGGGTTCCGGCGCCTCGCTGAACGACCTCCTGCAGTCGATCTCCTGCCGGCGCCATTTTCCGTACGAAAACGATTCGCGGCGGGAAATCGCTCCCTGACCCCCACTGGACCTCCAGGAACTTTTGGCCAGCTTGGGGGGGGCCTCCTGACCCCCACAAGACTTGCCAAAAGTCCAGCGGGGGTCCGGAAGGACCTCCTGCCGTCCAATCGTGTTCGTCTATGGCCGCCGCCATTTTTCGGCGCCATTTTGGAAAATGGCGCCGGCCGAAGACAACAAGATTCAGTAGCAGGAGCCCGTTCCGGACCGCTGCCGTTCCGGACCGCCGCTGGACCCGCAGGTTATTTAAGTCATTTGGGGGGGGGTTCGGGAGGGTGAGGGATTTAATTTAAAGGGTCGGGGGTGGGTTTTAGGGGGTTTTAATGTGCCGGTTTTGCGATTTTACGTTTTTTCGATTTTTCGATTTTTTACGATTTTTCACACGATTTTTCACGATATTTTACCCCCCCAAACGGCAACAATACGATTCCCTCCCCCTCCCAGCCGAAATCGATCGTTAAGACGATCGAGGACACGATTCACATCTCTAGCTAGGGGTTCGTAAGTAGCTAACCTACTCTACTGGACAGATGTTTGAACTTTAAGATAGAACTCTGCAAATATATCAGAGGAAACCAGATAAGTGTACCAGCAAAGTACTGTCCAGATGAACAGGTTAGAATCTGACATGAGCCATATACAGACTGCTTTCCATCTAGACACAAATCACATTCATGAGCTGATGGTCCATGGCAAGTCTGACAAGAAATGTGGCAAACTTCACAGCGCCAGCTGTTGGAGTCCTGGAAGGTTCCAATTGGACAGTGCAGAATGCAACTTTTATCTGTGTTCAAAAAAAGGAAAAAATCAGTGACTGGTCATTTTTACAGTTTGAAAATACTGACAATGCAACTCTTCAGTCATGTGGACAAGATTTAAAACATTTGAAGTCTTTGTTCAAATCCTAATTCCATTAATTAGAAATTATTGTTTTTATAGCAGACAATTTTCAATAGCCGTTTACCTGTATAAATAGCCAATCTAGCTTGGTAAATTTGCTGTCTGAAACATTGCCTATCTTTCTCCCCAGTAAAAGTATGCACACTGCACAGGAAGCAACAACGTGTCTGCTTTTACACATAGGAAAAGTAGCCGGGGTTCAGAGGCAGGGTTAGGTGAGGGGAGGCATCAATTCACTTAAGGGTAGATTTTAAAAAATTGCGCGATCGCGTACTTTTGTTTGCGCACCAGGCGCAAACAAAAGTACGCTGGATTTTATAAGATACGCGCGTAGCCGCGCGTATCTTATAAAATCCAGGGTTGGCACGCGCAAGGGGGTGCACATTTGTGCAACCTGCGCGCGCCGAGCCCAGCGCGCGCTGCCTGTTCCCTCCGAGGCCGCTCCGATTTCGGAGCGGCCTCAGAGGGAACTTTCCTTCGCCCTCCCCCCACCTTCCCCTCCCTTCCCCTACCTAACCCACACCCCCGGCCCTATCTAAACCCCCCCTTACCTTTATTCCACGATTTACGCCTGCGAAAAGCAGATGTAAATTTGTGCGCGTCAGCCGGCCGCCCCGCTCCGTGTTCCGGTCCCGGGGGCTGGTCTGGAGGCTGCGGCCATGCCCCCGGAACGCCCCCGGGCCGAAACCACGCCCCCGAAACACCACGTCATTCGGTCACGCCCCCGACACGCCCCCTACCGCCCCTTTTTAAAAAACCCCGGGACTTACGCGCGTCCTGGGGCTCTGCGCGCGCCGGCGACCTATGCAAAATAGGCGCGCAGGCGCGCGAGGGCTCTGTGCACGTAAATCCACCCGGATTTATGCGCGCAGGGCATTTAAAATCCGCCCCATAGTTTTTGCAGGGGGAAAATACCTGCAGAAATAGCACTGCAGTTCCCTGCAAGTACTTTTTTTTATCAAGGTAATTCTCAAAGAGAAAATTTGCATGTATTTTCCCTTTGAGAATTGGTGACCAGACCATGCATAAAAGTACCTGCAGACTTTGCAACTACCTGCAGACATGTGAAAATTGTCCCCTTAGTGCACAATAACTTCTGGCTGTATTTAAAAGAAATACCTCAACACATCCATAGTAACATAGCGAATGACAACAGATAAAGACCAAAATGGCCCATCTAGTTTTCCTATTTGATTTTTGTGCACATAAATAGATGCGCACAAACAGGTAAATTTTAAAAGGAGCGGACATGCGAGCAAATAATGTTGATTCTGAAAGGAGAGAAGTGCTCATACCATAGAGGTAATAGCTGTTTTGGCAGGATGAACAATGTGTAGCATTATGACAGTCAGCACAAGGTGATGGACAGGCAAAACACATCCTGCGCTCATTATCCTTGTACATTTTCTGGGGACAATGTCTTCGACACTGGTGACGGTATCTGCAGGAAATGCAGGACAGATGCAGCAGTCAATGATAATCCCACAATATTCTATAAATGCTTAACCCTCCCTCTAGAAGGGATCACACTTCCAAGCTCTGCAGAGAGCTCATCCATTTCTTGCAAGGTTGTGGACACATATTCCGTCATGGGAACAGGATAAAGCTGTAGGATCCTAAAGAGGATCATACTCCAAAATAAAAAGCATTGTGCTAGATTTTATGGAAGAGAGTCCCAAATTCATCAGGTACAACAACAACACACAAAAAAAAAGCCACAGTCCAGAGCACAAGAACAGTCTTTGTCCAAGGAAAAGTTCAAACAGACAAGTCCTAAAGCCACCAAGGTAGGACTCAGGAGATCATTCCACAAGGCTTCTTTTCTCTTTGAAAACCCTAGACTAGGAAACTCCTCTACCCTTGCATATAAAAAGGTAGAATGCTACCTAACGGCTGCATGGGCTTCTTTGCCAGCTCTTTCTTTCCTCCTTCAGCCTTGGAATTGGGAGGCCAGCTTAGATCTGAACCCTCTTGGATTCCATCAGAATCCTTCATCACCTTGGAAAATGCAAAGAGACAAGCAACCCTCTCTGCTCCACAAGGCTAGTGAGAGCCACCAGAGCCGGTGCTTTCCCACCCCCTCCCCCTCCCCCCCACCCCCTGTTCCCACTGGACGTGGGTCAGTCTCTGTCCCATGTCCGTAAAAAAAAAAAAAGCCCAGCTCTCTCCAGCAATCTAGTCCAGCTCTCTCCAGCAATCTATATTGTTTTTAAAACCTACAAGTGCACTTTAATGTTAAATTTGAACCGCTTATACAATTTCCTACCAAACAGATAAACTCAATTTAAACAAATAGCTTAGTGTACTATATTGTTACCGTACTATGATAGCATGTGCTTAATTTGTAACCTATACCACTCATATTTTTTATCGTGCCTATATGTAAACCGTTGTGATGGTTATCTAACTTAATGACGGTATAGAAGAGTTTTAAAATAAATAAATAAATAAATAAATAAAATATTTTTTAAAACTGATACCCTCCACCCCCCCCCCCCAAACAGAACCCATGGTCAAGGGAAGGGTATTAGGTACCCTAAGAAACCTTACAGCCTTGCGCACACACACACAATTCAATTATTTATTTATTTTATTTATTTATTTATAACTTTTCTATACCGAAGTTCAAATAACAGAGTTAATTATCACTCCGGTTTACAGTGCAACCATAAAAACAGTGACAAAGTTGTCTTACATAGAACAGGCGGAGAGAAAAACTTGGATACAGCTTAAGCATGGAGAGTAACGTGTCAAAACTGGTAAGAACTGATAAGAGTTGGCTTTTTGGGGTAACAAGGTATTCCGAGGGAGGGGGTAGGAATGAGGGATTGGAAGGGGGTTGGAAGGTGGGGGGGGGGGGGAGGGTAGCGGAGGGTTACCATAGATTTAATGAAACTAATATACATATATTAAATAGCTTAGGTAGCGGAAGAAAAAGTGCTTAGGCATCTGAGCTTAGGAAGAGATGAATAGTAGCGTTTGAATTATGCATTTAAAACAGATTTTACATGAATAAAGAACATTCAAAAGTACAGCCTTCTGAGGCAAAATATCACTTACAACATGCATATTATATTTACATGCCTTGCTGTGGTGCCAACCAGAAAATCCTGCAAAAAAGACACTTGGAACTCCTATGGAATTACATTTTTTCTAATGTGTGCTGGGTGTGGGCTTGGTCCTCAGAAAGCCATGAATAAATAGAATTACCATTACAATATAGTAAACCTCCCATACCAAAACAACCTGAACTGCCAGCACTCAAACAGTAACAATATGATCTATGAAAAGGTAACACTGCACATATTATATCAGGCCCTAGAACACCAATACACTTCCTATTAAGAAAACAGAACAAATCAGACTGCTAAAGATCACTATAAATAAGTTATATGGCAGCAGAATACCTCACCTCGGTCACACATGGGGAACACAGACAGACCTTGACCAAATACAGAATAAAGAGACCAGAAAGTATAAATAGAAACATGCCTCTATATAGAGAAAGTATAAATAGAACCCAGCCTCTATAAGCAACACTGGAAAAACAGAAACAGTACCATTCTTCATAAAACAAGCATGTTATACAATCAGCGCGTCCATGTACACGTGCCGGGAACTGCACACATGGACGCCCACGCGCCCCTTTTAAAATCGACCCTTTAGAGAACTGTGTTCAGTTCTGGTTGCTGCATCTCAAAAAAGATGTAGCTGCATTGGAAAAAGTATAGAGAAGGGCAACCAAAATGATAAATGGTATGAAATGGCTTCCTTAGGAGGCTGGTTCTGTTCGTCTTGGAGAAAAGATGTCTGAGGGGTATATGACAGAGGTCTATAAAATCATGAGTGGAATAGAATGCATAAATATAAATCAGTTATTTATTCTTTAAAAATATACAAAGACTAAGGGACACTCCATGACTTTGGTAAGACGCACATTCAAAACAAATCGGAGAAAATTATTTTTCACTCAATAAACAATGAATTCATTACCAGAGTATGTGGTTAAGACAGTTAGAGTAGTTAGGTTTAAAAAGGGTTTGGACAAATACCTGGAGGAGAAATTTATAAACTGTTATTAACTCAGTAGACTTAAGAGAGAGCCACTACTTATCAGTGCATGACAGCAGCATGGAATCTATTTACTGTTTAGGATCTTGCCAGATATTTGTATCCTGGATTATCCATTGTTGGAAACAAGATACTCAGTCTGACCTAGTATGAAAAGTTCTTATGTTCTTTTTGGTGGAATATTTCTGATAATAATATATGAGGAAAATCTAATCCCCTTTATAAATGTTTTTAAAGAGTAATTATGGATTTTATATATAGAGTAAGCAGATATTAAATTAATTATATCACTTTTCTTGGTGTAGTTATTTAATTCAACCTTCTGCATGCATTTTTTTTGTGTGACAAATCACAGCAACCATGACAAAATGGTATTACAGTTTAGTGTTTATTTCTAAATATTTGATGCTAAATAAAAGTATTGTAAATTTGCAGCTCCTCAGAGTTTCCAAGGATTATACCAGAAAAGCTCATGATAAGTTGTTTGAATAAATAAGAGCAAACTGTGATATTTATTTATTTATTTATTTATTTATTTATTTAAAGGCTTCTATATACCGATGTTCTTGTACTGGTACATATCACGTCGGTTTACATAGAACCAAAGTTGGAATTTACATCGAACAAGAGGTTACAAATAACAGGGCAAATAACAGGGCTAACTTGTAAGAGATTATAGAAAAGGTGAGAGCGATTTAAAATTATTATTACAAAAAACACATAGTAAATAACAGTCAAGCTCGGATTAACGAAAGCCTTCTTAAGCCAGGGTGCATATTTTAGTCCAATTAACTGGCGAAATTATGGTTACGGCATCATATATCTGGCGTGGAGTAAGAAAAGCGTGAATCGGAGACCTTTAAGTGAATGCCTTTGTGAAAAGCCAAGTTTTGATATGGATATTCCACAATTTACTCCTGATTTCCCTAATTAATCTGGTGACCTACTTGGTATTTTCTGAGGCATGGTAATTTGTCCAAACATAGCACTTGATTTGGCACCGAGTGCGGTCAGAATGGCCAGTGAATAGATGCAGGCTAGGCTCTGGCTGTATTTTTATGAACTTTATGAATACACAAACAAAACAGAAAATATCTGTGCCCTACTTTGCAGTTTACAAACTACAGCGTCTCAGTCTGGGCCTTTCCTAGGTTCCTTCGTTCCCCGGGGCCTCCTATTCCTTCCTGGGCCTGGCTAAATATATACCTTCCCAGCAGGTTCCACCCAGACCATGATTCCCTGTTGTCTGAGGCTTAAGGTGGACAAACCAGATCTCTGGATCCTGTCCTTTGAGGTCTTCTGGGGTTTTTTTGTGTATAGTCCTTCACATTAACCACAAGCTAATAGCAATTCTAAAATGATTTTTTTTATATGTATAAAGATAGATTATGCATGATACTATACAGTCTTTATTTAGAAGGGTCCTCCATCTTGTGCTATACTATAACCCTTAGGTTTATTTTTATTTATTTATTTAAAATCTTTTCTATACCGTCGCTAAGTTATCTACCATCGCAACGGTTTACATGCTGGCACATAAATTAATGTAGGGAAATTGTACTATCGTACATTCTAACAGGTGCAGTCAAAGGTTCAGTTACAATAAATCATTAAAGACAAATAATTGTTTAGTGAAGTAGGTCATGACCGGGTGTACCAGGAAGGTACTGTTTACAGGTAAAATTCACTATTCATAGTGTTACAATTATGTTTATAGTGATGTAGAGTCCATGGATTCCTCTACTAAGTAAGCCCTTGTTATTCCACTGAGGTACACTGAGGTACAATACTCATAGGAGGTCAATTTTCAAAGAGATGCTGAATGGATAGAATAGCTGGTTACATTTAGGATAATTTAAGAACATAAGAACATAAGAAATTGCCATGCTGGGTCAGACCAAGGGTCCATCAAGCCCAGCATCCTGTTTCCAACAGAGGCCAAACCAGGCCACAAGAACCTGGCAATTACCCAAACACTAAGAAGATCCCATGCTACTGATGCAATTAATAGCAGTGGTTATTCCCTAAAGGGCGGATTTTAAAAGCCCTGCTCGCGTAAATCCACCCGGATTTATGCGAGCAGGGCCTTGCGCGCCGGCGCGCCTATTTTCCATAGGCCGCTGGCGCGCACAGAGCCCCGGGATGCGCGTAGGTCCCGGGGATTTTGGAAGGGGGCGTGTCGGGGGCGTGTCGAGGGGGCGGGACCCGATGATGCTGTGTTCTGGGGGCGGGGCGCGGCATTTCGGGGGCGGGACCGGGGGCGTGGTTTCGGCCTGGAGCGTTTCGGGGGCATGGCCGCGACCTACGAAACCGCCCCCTTCTCTGTACCTTCTCTGTACCTTCTCCATCGCAACTATATCTTTTTTTGAGATGTGGCAACCAGAATTGTACACAATATTCAAGGTGCGGTCTCACCATGGAGCGATATAGAGGCATTATGACATTTTCTGTTTTATTAACCATTCCCTTCCTAATAATTCGAAACATTCTGTTTGCTTTTTTGACTGCTGCAGCACACTGAGCCGACAATTTTAATGTATTATCCACTATGATGCCTAGATCTATTTCCTGGGTGGTAGCTCCTAATAGGGAACCTAACATCATGTAACTACAGCAAGGGTTATTTTTCGCTATATGCAGCACCTTGCACTTGTCCACATTAAATTTCATCTGCCATTTGGATGCCCAATCTTCTAGTCTTGCAAGATCCTCCTGTAATGTATCACAATCCGCTTGTGATTTAAATACTCTGAATAATTTTGTATCATCCGCAAATTTGATAACTTCACTCCTTTCCAGATCATTTATATATATATTGAAAAGCACCGGTCCAAGTACAGATCCCTGAGGCACTCCACTGTTTACCCTTTTCCACTGAGAAAATTGACCATTTAATCCTACTCTCTGTTTCCTGTCTTTTAACCAGTTTGTAATCCACGAAAGGACATCACCTCCTATCCCATTATGTTTAGTTTTCTTAGAAGCCTCTCATGAGGGACTTTGTCAAACGCCTTCTGAAAATCCAAATACACTAGATCTACCGGTTCACCTTTATCCACATGTTAAGAACATAAGAAATTGCCATGCTGGGTCAGACCAAGGGTCCATCAAGCCCAGCATCCTGTTTCCAACAGAGGCCAAACCAAGCCACAAGAACCTGGCAATTACCCAAACACTAAGAAGATCCCATGCTACTGATGCAATTAATAGCAGTGGCTATTTCCTATGTAAACTTGATTAATAGCCATTAATAGACTTCTCCTCCAATAACTTATCCAAACCTTTTTTGAAACCAGCTACACTAACTGCACTAACTACATCCTCTGGCAACAAATTCCAGAGCTTTATTGAGTGTTGAGTGAAAAAGAATTTTCTCCGATTAGTCTTAAATGTGCTACTTGCTAACTTCATGGAATGCCCCCTAGTCCTTCTATTATTTGAAAGTGTAAATAACCGAGTCATATCTACTCGTTCAAGAACTCTCATGATCTTAAAGACCTCTATCATATCCCCCCTCAGCCGCCTTTTCTCCAAGCTGAACAGCCCTAACCTCTTCAGCCTTTCCTCATAGGGGAGCTTTTCCATCCCCTTTATCATTTTGGTTGCCTTTCTCTGTACCTTCTCCATTGCAACTACATCTTTTTTGAGATGTGGCAGATTTGTTAGGCAAGACTTCCCTTGGGTAAATCCATGTTGACTGTGTTCCATTAAACCATGTCTTTCTATATGCTCTACGATTTTGATCTTGAGAATAGTTTCCACTATTTTTCCCGGCACTGAAGTCAGGCTCACTGGTCTATAGTTACCCGGATCATCCCTGGTGCTTTTTCTCACCAAACCTAACTGGCAAGGTTTTCAGCTGAAAATGTCCCTAAATATAGTCTAGATTTAGGCTGTGATTTATGTGACTGGGGTTGCCACTTAAAATTTACCAGTTAGTGCTTACAAGCACCTTCTCACAGGTTAAGTCATAGGCCTGTCTCCTGGTACTGCCCCATCCTCCACTAGCTAAATTTTCCCACCTTGTAAATTTATGTTGTTCAATTTACATGGTCAGCCAAGAAACATTTTTTAAAGCAGAAATTTAATTGACTTAGGGCCTTATTTTCTAAGGCTATCGCAGGCTTGCGCTAACAGCGCACTCCTGCGATAGCTAGCGAAGGTAATGCACGCCTGCACTACCTATATCGGGGCAGAGTCGGCCCCAGAAGAGGAGGAGTCGGGGCGTCACCGGGGCCAACTCTGCGAGGACGGTGTGGACAGCGAAAAGGTAAGGAGCCTTTTCTCTGCCTATTTCGCGCTCAATAACTACTAGGGATGTGAATCGTTTTTTGACGATTTAAAATATCGTCCGATATATTTTAAATCGTCAAAAATCGTTAGAAGCGTGATACAATAGGAATTCCCCCGATTTATCGTCAAAAATCGTAAATCGGGGGAAGGGGAAGGGGGAGGGCGGAAAAACCGGCACACTAAAACAACCCTAAAACCCACCCCAACCCTTTAAAATAAATCCCCCACCCTCCCGAACCCCCCCAAAATGCCTTAAATTACCTGGGGTCCAGAGCGGGGGTCCCGATGTGATCTTTTACTCTCGGGCCTGCGGTGCGTTGTAGAAATGGCACCGGCGCTACCATTGCCCTGTCATATGACAGGTCAAAGGTAGCGCCAGCGCCATTTTGTTTTTTGTCCCCCGACGTCAGGAGCGTAGGAGATCGCTCCCGGACCCCCGCTGGACCCCCAGGGACTTTTGGCCAGCTTGGGGGGGCCTCGTGACCCCCACAAGACTTGCCCCCACAAGACTTGCCCCCAGAGGACCAACCCCCAGACCGGAACATGGCGCACGGCAGCCGGCCTGAGCAGGCGTAACTTGTTCAACAAAGGTAGGGGGGATGTAGATAGGGCCGGGGGAGTGGGTTAGGTAGGGGAAGGGTGGGGAAGGTGGGGGGAGGCCGAAGGAAAGTTCCCTCCGAGGCCACTCCGATTTTGGAGCGGCCTCGGAGGGAATGGAGGCAGGAGGCAGGCTGCGCGGCTCGGCGCGCACAGGCTGCCGATTTTGGGCAGCCTTGCGCACGCCGACCCCGGATTTTAATGGATACATGCGGCTACGTGCGTATCTATTGAAATCCCGCGTACTCTTGTTCGCGCCTGGTGCGCGAACAAAAGTACTCGTGTGCGCAAATTTATAAAATCTACCCCTCTGTGTTCTGAGATCCAAATATAATAAAACTGGAACTTTCAAGCCAGAATTTTTCTTGATCGATATAGGCAGGTTATTGTCAGCTTCTGAAATGTCCTATCCCAGTTCGTGTTCATTTGTCCCCATTCCGCAATGATAGTTTGAACATTTAAATGCAAAATAACACCCAACCTCTTAATCAGTTCAGTGATATTTTTTTGTTATAGAGGACAGTTTTGAAAGCCATTTCCAAGTGTAAAACAGTTCATTATCCATAGAAATGGAATTTTAGAAAATTACCCTCCCTGCATGCAGGTAAACTTACCCACATAGGCCCACTAAGGCCTGGATTATCCATTCTCACAGAAAATGGTGAATCCCGGCGGTAATGGAAGGGTGAAGGGGGGTGGGCCTGTGAAAGCCGGTAGCGATTGCACCACAGCGGTGTTATCGCTGCTGGCTTTCACACCCAATAGCCCCACAGCGAAAGGTGGTGCTATTGGGCGCACTATGGGGTAGATTTTCAAAAACGGCGTGTTGGCGTACTTTTGTTGGCGCTCCAGGCGCCAACAAAAGTATGCGGGATTTTAGTAGATACGTGCGTAGCCGCGTGTATCTGCTAAAATCCTGGATCGGCGAGCGCAAGGCTACCGATTTCATGTAGCCAGCACGCGCCAAGCCGCGCAGCCTGCCTCCGTTCCCTCCGAGGCCGCTCCGAAATCGGAGCGGCCTCAGAGGGAATTCGCTAATGCCCTCCCCTCACCTTCCCCTCCCTTCCTCTACCTAACCCACCCCCCCGGCCCTGTCTAAACCCCCCCTACCTTTGTTGGGGGATTTACGCCTCCCAGAGGGAGAAGTAAATCCCAGCGCGCCAGCGCGCCGCTGGCGCGCCTAGACGCGACCCAAGGGCGGTTCCGGAGGGCGCGGCCATGCCCCCGGACCGCCCCATGCCGAAACCACGCCCCCGGGCCCGCCCCCGAAATGCCGCGTCCCGCCCCGAAAACAGGGCGCCGCTCGGCCCCGCCCCGACACGCCCCCCTCGGAAAACCCCGGGACTTACGCGAGTCCCAGGGCTCTGCGCTCGCCGGTAGGCCTATTGAACATAGGCGCACCGGCGCGCAGGGCCCTGCTCGCGTAAATCCGGGCGGATTTACGTGAGCAGGGCTCTTAAAATCCGCCCCTATGGGCGGCATTAACGTGGCTTACCTTATCGCCGCCAGCAAAGATACCACAGAGTCTGCCTCCTCCCTGCCCCGACTCCGCCCCCGCTTGCTATCATGTGTGAAAAGTCCCTTTTCGCATGCGCTACGGATAGAAAATAACTCCCTAAATGCTTAAATTTCCCTTTGAAAACTGTTGCAATGTGGGCAATGATAAAATTATCCCTTTGTGGGTAATTTTCTAACATCACTCGTAAATTACATAGCAAATACACCCATCAATTCAAAGCAAATTTCCATGTATAAGTTCACTTTCAAATTTATACCACCAGAATTACTTGGAAACTTGTAAATATTTCCAGAAAATTTATGTGAATACATTTTGAAAAAGTATGGGGTAGATTTTCAAAGGGTTACGTGTGTAGGTTACGCGTGTAACCCCCCAAAACCTATCCCAAACCCCCCCCTGCGCGCGCCGAGCCTATCTTGCATAGGCTGCCAGCACGCGCAAAGCCCCGGGATGTGCGTAAATCCCGGGGCTTTCCTGGGGGGGGCGTGTCAGGTGCGTGTCACGGCCTGCGCATCATTGGGGGGCGTGTCGGGAGCGTGTCAAAACTTCTCCCCAGCTTCACCCCCAGGAATGCCTCTGCACTGTATGGGTCAACTTACACACATACATGACATACATATGGAAATTTGCCCGCATATGGGCAGACAATTTTGTAAAGGTCCATCTGATGTCCTTTTGAAAATTACCCTCCCTAAGTACAATAAGAGAAATTGGAATATATACCGGATGGGAGCAAGCAATATTACGCAGCATATTTCCTTTAAAATTCTATACAGTGCATGGTAAGTGGAGTGCTCTAGCAGCAGGATCATCTGCCAACCTCAGGATTTGCAATTGTTATTGCACTGAAAGACATGCTTAAAATGATACCTCAAAAACACTTTGGTTTTGGCTCTGAAGTGAGACCATTTGAGAACCACACAGTCAAAAAAGCAATTAATTTCTAAATTTAATTCTGCTTAATAAAGCATGTTAATAAATGGTACCGTATGCTTGCAGAATCGGTGGTTTAGCTTAGTTAAAACATTTCTTGGCTGAGATGAACTTACAGCTTGCAAGATTTACCTGTCTCAGAGCGAGAATAATCTACATGTCTAAGGCTATTGGTACAGATTTCTTCTGCTCTCATTAAGAGAGTTTTCAGATACTGTTGTCAGACTGTGGTGATCAGACCTCAGACATGATACACTGATTTTGCATTCCTTTTCCTGATGCATTCAGGCAAAAGGATTACAGTCGTCTCTTGCATTCAATTTCATTTGTTAATCTGTTCACTCTGATTTCCTAATAATGGCACTTCTGCAGTTTCTTATGCATGAAATTGTTCTCTATATACACAGGGCAGACTGTGAGGAGGAACATGCCCTTGAATTTTCAATTTAAAAGATATTGGTTTTCATTATCATCATTGTTTATATATGACTTGCTTTTCCAGCCAGGAGGTTCAAAGCATGTTACAGATAAAATTGTTAATATTGTACAACATAGAAATTACAGTGTAAAATATTTATTAAATATAGATAAATAATTGGTTACATAGATTACAAGTAGACATGGGATGCCTTTGGTGAGATTACTCATCCAGCATATCCTAGTACATGCTGCTTATACATGGAAAAGGCAATTTTCAAAGGTCTTTACCTGGATGTATGGACTGACTGAAAATTGCTCTCTTGAAATGTATCTAAAAATGTGCATGACCTGCCATAGCAGCATACTTTTAGTCATATGAAAAGAAGGTATTCATTTGAGCATTTTTAGGTCAGGGGAGCATGGGATTTCCATAAGTATACATACTATTTTGCCCCCACTCGGCCTCCAGAATAAATATCAGATGCAAACTGTGAAGACTCTCACAATGTGAGCCCTTTCCACCTGCTCATTTTCAAAGGGATGTTTCCATTTCAGAATGTGTGCAAGGTACACCGGCTAAGACAGCCTGCATCCTATGCACACAATGGCCCCTGTCATGAAGGTGAGTTAAGTGTTAACACATCAAAATGTGCATTAATTACCAAGTGTTTTGGGAGCTTCACCTTTAACACACTTGTGGATAAGGCTAAATGTGGACTACTGAAAATTAGATACTTTAATAACACAGATGGCCAATTAGATGAACACAACTAAGGCTAAATGCTAACAACACTCTTTACATTGCAAAGGTAAATGATCATATAACATACAGTTTCCTTAATACATTAGAATGTTTTCCTTTTTGGCTTGTATTCTTGACAGCATAAGGATGATTACATGGATTTGTATTTTTTTATTTGATTACTTGTCTTTCAAAACCTGACTTCAAGGAAAATTACATGTCAAGTGCAGAAAATATTTCCCAGTCCCAGAGGGCTTACAATCTAAGGGGATCATTTGCTAAGATGTAGTAAGGCTTTATTGTGTGGTTAATTCATTACTGTAGAAATAACGTACAGAATTTCAAATTCTGCACATTCTCTCCCCCACCCCCCAAAATCCAGGCGGGTATTTAAATAAGCAGATTTGCTTGCAAATGCATGAAAATCAGCTCACTAATATGGTAATCAAATAAATAAGAGATATAACTAACTTTCCTTCAAAAGCATCGGGATACTTGCACACATCCAGATGTTCCCAGGGTGTTCTGTTAACCCATTGTGTCCCAGTGTCCTATTTAGAAGATAGCTTTGTAAAAATAATTGGGACATAATGGGTTAAAGAGCCTGAGTGGCCCCAGACCCCAACCCCCCCCCCCCCCTTGTCACCATCAAGTGGTCAAAATTTAAAAAATAAAAATAATTGTTTTAATGTGCTGGACCTGGTCCCACCTCGCTAATTCCTAATCCTTCCCCTTTGTATAAAAAATGAGAGCCCCTCCCCCAGACCCCTCCATATCATGTGATGGGCAAACGTTTGCCTGAGGCCAGCCAGTGCCATTTTGAAAATGGTAAAGCCAGACCCACAGCCCTAGGGGGTACTCTGCACATTGCTGGACAACTAGGGAGTTGAAGAAAGTGCTGGAAGAGGGGATTGGGAGGGAGAAGAAGGTATGGAGAAATGAGGGGGGCTCTTTTTTGATACAAAGGAGGCAAGGTTTGTCACTTGGGGGTAGGGCTTGGTCTCCACCTTATAAAATGTATTTTTACATGTTACATTTCAGTCAGTTGAGATGGGGTGGGGAAGGGAAAAAGGTGGGAGAGGAAGGGAGAGGGGATCTTACTAGATCCCCAGGGGTAATTACACAACAGATTGGAGGAGGGTGTCAGGGGCTGCTTGAGTCCTTTATAAGATAGTTCCAACACATACACCAGACCACCACACACTTTTTCACAGCACAATCAAACACACCCACCTACATAACTGTGGCAGAGACAGAGAAAATAACTAATGCAGCTGGTTAAGGAAGGTGCCGAAAGGGGCCTTCCAAAGTTCTCCCACAAACTGTTCAATTCAACCCACACATTCACACACACATTAAAAAATGCACCCCATACACACCTTCTCCAATCACAATCATACCTAGAGATGTGAATCGTGTCCTCGATCGTCTTAACGATCGATTTCGGCTGGGAGGGGGAGGGAATCGTATTGTTGCCGTTTGGGTTTTAAAAATATCGTGAAAAATCATTAAAATCGTGAGCCAACCCCCTAAAACCCACCCCCGACCCTTTAAATTAAATCCCCCACCCTCCCGAACCCCCCCCCCAAATGCTTTAAATTACCTGGGGATCCAGCGGTGGTCCAGAACGGCGGCGGTCCGGAACGGCCCCCTCAATTGAATCCTTTTGTCTTCAGCCGGCGCCATTTTGCAAAATAGCTGCCGCAAAATGGCGGCGGCCATAGACAAAAACGATTCGACACAGGAGGTTGTTCTGGACCCCCGCTGGACTTTTGGCAAGTCTTGTGGGGGTCAGGAGGCCCCCCCAAGCTGGCCAAAAGTTTCTGGGAGTCCAGCGGGGTTCAGGAAGCGATTTCTTGCCGCGAATCATTTTCCGTACGGAAAATGGCGCTGGCAGGAGATCGACTGCAGGAGGTCGTTCAGCGGGGGTTCCGGACCGCCGCTGAACGACCTCCTGCAGTCGATCTCCTGCCGGCGCCATTTTCCGTACAGAAAACGATTCGCGGCAAGAAATCGCTTCCTGAACCCCGCTGGACTCCCAGAAACTTTTGGCCAGCTTGGGGGGGCCTCCTGACCCCCACAAGACTTGCCAAAAGTCCAGCGGGGGTCCGGAACGACCTCCTGCGTCGAATCGTTTTTGTCTATGGCCGCCGCCATTTTGCGGCGGCCATTTTGCAAAATGGCGCCGGCTGAAGACAAAAGGATTCAATTGAGGGGGCCGTTCCGGACCGCCGCCGTTCTGGACCACCGCTGGATCCCCAGGTAATTTAAAGCATTTGGGGGGGGTTCGGGAGGGTGGGGGATTTAATTTAAAGGGTCGGGGGTGGGTTTTAGGGGGTTTTAGTGTGCTGGTTTTCCTGCCCTCCCCCTTCCCCCGATTTACGATTTTTTAACGATAAATCGGGGGAATTGGTATTGTATCGTGGCCCTAACGATTTTTGACGATTTAAAATATATCGGATGATATTTTAAATCGTCAAAAAACGATTCACATCCCTAATCATACCCCCACTTACATACATACAGCTATGCTCCCCACAAAACACACATTCTACCCTCACCCACAACCCCTTATGTAAATACACCACCCTATAAGCCCTCACTTGTTCAACTCCTGCCTTGCACCCACCCATCCAAGCCCTCATGCTGCCCCCATACATAATTCCCCCACATAGCGCCCAGACTATGGAACACAATCCCACAAAATTTGAGCCAGATAAGTGATTACAAAAAATTTAGGAAGATGTTGAAATCTTACCTTTCTAGTGAAGCTTTATTGTGGGTTTTAATGTTCGGTTTATTTGTAAACTGTATGTACTATTGCTCTAATCCACCTCGAACAATTTGTTTTGATAATGAGAGCGGAAAATTAAGATTTTACAAATAAATAAATAAATACACCCCCCATCTACACCTTCCTACATCCTCCATTTCCCGCAAACATGCTCTCACCACATGCATCCCCCAAAAACCAAACACTCACAGCCACACACTCCTTCTACAAATCTATGTTGGAAAGCATTCCAAATCTATGTCTTTGCATGCTTTCCCTGTTCATTACATGTTTGTTCATCTGTTTCAGTTGAAATCTTAGTAGGGCTAGAACAAATTGTGAAGTCATGCTGTCTTGTGATGTGTTGACCGTGCACTGAATGATTTTGATACAGTCATATTATGCTTTATAACAAATCATGATTTTTATTTTTCTCAGTTATTCACTAGTCAGATTCATACTTTGAAATGTATTACTGTACAAACTGTACCTATAAAATGTTCATAAACTCCCTGTCTTTTATTTGTTTGTCAGCAGGTGGTGTGCACAGATCCTGACCAAATATTGTAGAATGGATAATCATATGTTTAATCCATCACATCTCTTAATTTTGCTCAATTAACTTTTCAGCTTTTCTCACAAATGTGTATGCAGCATTAGTCCCTGATTTGATTCTTTGATAAAGATCAAAAATAACTTTTTTTGAGATTAAATAAATATACTGATGAATTATATACTTACAAAAAGTAACCCTCTAGGCAACTGTTGCAAAATTCAAGGCGATCTAAAATAAATGTAAAAAAATATATATATATTTCACCAAAAAATATATATTTCACTAAAGCTTTTTAAAAAAGAAGTCAACTTGTTTTGGTTTTTTTTTTACTGAATGGAATTATGACAGCTGTGTGTTTTGACAGTGGCTGAAAAGCTTGCTGATGACTGGCACATAATTCTATCGGAACTGGATTAACAATGCAAGGTCACATTCAAACTGAAGACCCCCCCCCCCCCCCTTCCCCACAATGCATTCCATTGGAGAATCTCAGGATGTTGCTTCTTCTGCTTAACCTAACCTTGGAGCTTCAGCTATGCATTGCTAAATATTTTCAACATTATGTTGAAATGTATATTACCCTAAGATAACTGATGATTCACACCCAGATCTCTTGGCTGGATTCTTAGTGTTTTCATGAAATACAATCTGAGTTACCGTGGTCAGCACTGACTGGTGCTCATGTTCAGATTCAATAACAGTGGAGCAAAGGAGAAAGAGAAGTCACAGTGTTGTTCAATGAAACTATATTTTGTTTCGAGGACGAACGAGTCGGATATCGATGAGGAGGAACCTCTCTCAATTCCGCCCATTTCAGCAACCCATTTATACTTTAATGAGCATTCAGCTCTTCCAAGAAGTGACTTGGAGATCATGAATATGGATTTTAAAAGCTAGCAGAAATGGGTCCCGAGCTGCTTGCTGAAAACCCACTGTTGCTTCCTGACCCCGGTGCAATGAATCTTCTGTATTCTATGAACAAAGGTTCTATTGAGGAGAGGAAGTAGATGGAACAGTACACGTTAACTCTCAAGGGTATACTCATGAAGTCAGTAAAAGCGCCCTGCACGCTTCAGCTTTACTAATTTCCACTGGTTATATATACAATATCAACTATGAAAGAAAACATGGTTCATTTTCCGCATTGCCCTGGCTGAATAAAAAATTCAAACAGTGTTTTGTTTTATTAGGTTCTGTTATAAAATTTATGGGATATAATTTTTACTTTTTCATGCTATTTATTTTGTCATTCCTAGGTCTTTTTTTGTTTATTTCTTAAAGCTTTGTTTCTTATGACAAATCAAGCATGATTATTTCCCTGCATTTATCCTATATGCCTTGCTCCTTAGTGGTCAATGTTGCTTGTTCTCAGATAGCTCATACACTCTTATAGTGTGGGATATCAGTCGTTCTAGGCACTGTTCCAGTTGTGTTTTTTTTATATTTTGTTAAAGAACAGAGACAAACCCAAATTGCCCACTTGGCAGAGTAAGCCCCTGGGTAGAGAGGTTAGGCAACTTGATGAGACATCTCCTCTTCCATTCTGGCAGCCTCCCATCAGACCCAACCCCCGTCAAGGTGCAGGGGAGCATGGGCTGGTGGCATTCAGAGTCCTGCAAAATAGAATCATTGCCAGTGTGCCTCTGCACCTTGAAGGGGGTCACTGCTGCTTAGGCTGTGCAGTGTTTGTACCAGGTTAGAGAAGGAGGCATCCCTGTCAGTGTGACATATGTTAGGAGGAAGACTCCCACCTCCCACCCTTTCAGTACCCTTAGAGGGGTGTTCGAGAGGTCAGAGAAACTAAACCGAAAAGAATCCCAAAATGCAAAGGTGCTGAGTAATTCATTTTATATTAAGTTCCCCAAAGAGAATTATGACTTTTTTCAAGTTACCGGTATGTCTTTTATTAGACTGAAAAGAATTATCCAAAGATGATGATGATGATACACATTAATTTTTGAAACTATATCTCTACTTGAGATATGCATGAAATACACATGCATCATCTTCTCTGCAGAAGTATTAGATTTATCAAACAAGATGTATTACATGTCTCCAAAGATTCTTTCCAAGACCAACATGACTACTAGAACACTGCACTACAAACCATTATAAGACATTCATTTTACTCTTTCCTCCGGCTGCCTTATTGATATGCATCTAGCTACTGCATCTGTCTTTTTTTGCCAAGAATATGTGCTGCTTCACAGCAAGGAATGCACTTAGATCTCTCTTTGTGTAACCAGAATTATTTTTTCACAACATGCATAGCCAACTATTTCTGAGAGAAAAACCCAGTCCAATGGGTTTGAAAATCTTCACTTGTGATAAAACTGGCAAAATGCAACAGTAAGAACTAAGTGCAGTGCCCTAGTAACATGTCTTTTTGTCAAATTACAGCTCACATTTCTGCACAATTTACAACATAACATATTCCAAGAAAACAGCAGTAATGTTAGAGTGGCAGGGGAAAAAACAAAACCACAGCACATTCATTAAAGACTAAAAAAAAAATACAGATGCCACATACCTATTGCACATGTCTTACATCCAAGTTCACAATCAAAGCACTCTCCAGTTTCAGGATCTTCTACCTGGCCTAAAAGAAAATATGTTATAAAGTTAAACTGAATGGTGGTAGCGGAGGAGGAGAAGGGAGTCCTTACACTTGAGTTAAGGTTGGTGGGGGGAGGGGGGGGGGGTTTAGATTTTGCATATTGGTTTTCCTATTACTGTCACTGATGGGTTGTTTATGGATTTGTTTATTTTAAAATATTGTTTTGATAAAGAATTACATTTATTATTGTACAATAATCATTTTATGGGTGTTTTATCAGTGAGATGATTCTTCTTGAAAAGCACATTTACGCAATGACCAAGGCAAATTCCTAGGCAGGATTCCCCGTTTTCAACCTCTACACATTTCCCCATCAGTTCACTAAATGGTTATTCTGAAAGCGCTTTTGCCCAGTTTTTATAATTACTTTGTATACCATAAGGCCTAAAAGGTGAGAGCCTTAACCCCCTAAATATATGTACCCTGGAGGAAAGGAGGGAAAGGGGAGATGTGATAGAGACAGGTAGAGGGCAATTTTTACAGCCATTTGCTCAGGTAAATGGCATTATAGCCAGGTAACTTGGCCTGGCGCAAACCATGCCCTCCTCTGCCTGGCCATAAGTATTGGACTTCAATAGTACGCATACTTTTAGCCAGCTTAACAAGAGCTATTCCTAAGGGGGTGTTTAGGTTGAGGGAAGAAACCAATGCACACACATATGATTTTCCAGTGTACACATACTATTTTAACCTTCCATGGCACACCCTGCACAAATAAAAGGTGCCAAGTACTCATGCCTTCGTATGCATGTACTTTATGCCAGGAATTTTCAAAGGGATGCTACCTGGGTGGTTTCCGTTTGAAAACACTGGGCAACAATGAAAGTGTTACTGACCTAAAAAGGTCCTACTCTGTAGTATCTTGATGTGCTGAACACGAATATGACCATGAAAAGTTTTTATTGGCTCTCGTTTTGAAGATATTTAATATAGTTCACTTTCTATGTTTAGTCATGTAAATGTATCCAGTAGGACTGTAAATAAGCCTAGAATGATGTAATATTGCATCATATTGCATAATACCATCATGCACACATCATCCAGAGTTCATTACATCATTTTCTGATGCAATGCAGTTCTACTGCCATGCTGCTGCTGAGTAAGCGGACGTCAGCAGTGTACTATATGAAGTAGGGATGTGAATCGTTTTAGGACGATTAAAATTATCGTCCGATAATTTTAATATCGTCTTAAACCGTTATGGAACACAATACAATAGAGATTCTAACGATTTATCGTTATAAATCGTTAGAATCGTGAGCCGGCACACTAAAACCCCCTAAAACCCACCCCCGACCCTTTAAATTAAATCCCCCACCCTCCCGAACCCCCCCCCAAATGACTTAAATAACCTGCGGGTCCAGCGGCGGTCCGGAACGGCAGCGGTCCGGAACGGGCTCCTGCTCCTGAATCTTGTTGTCTTCAGCCGGCGCCATTTTCCAAAATGGCGCCGAAAAATGGCGGCGGCCATAGACGAACATGATTGGACGGCAGGAGGTCCTTCCGGACCCCCGCTGGACTTTTGGCAAGTCTCGTGGGGGTCAGGAGGCCCCCCACAAGCTGGCCAAAAGTTCCTGGAGGTCCAGCGGGGGTCAGGGAGCGATTTCCCGCCGCGAATCGTTTTCGTACGGAAAATGGCGCCGGCAGGAGATCGACTGCAGGAGGTTGTTCAGCGAGGCGCCGGAACCCTCGCTGAACGACCTCCTGCAGTCGATCTCCTGCCGGCGCCATTTTCCGTACGAAAACGATTCGCGGCGGGAAATCGCTCCCTGACCCCCGCTGGACCTCCAGGAACTTTTGGCCAGCTTGTGGGGGGCCTCCTGACCCCCACGAGACTTGCCAAAAGTCCAGCGGGGGTCCAGAAGGACCTCCTGCCGTCCAATCGTGTTCGTCTATGGCCGCCGCCATTTTTCGGCGCCATTTTGGAAAATGGCGCCGGCTGAAGACAACAAGATTCAGGAGCAGGAGCCCGTTCCGGACCGCTGCCGTTCCGGACCGCCGCTGGACCCGCAGGTTATTTAAGTCATTTGGGGGGGGTTCGGGAGGGTGGGGGATTTAATTTAAAGGGTCGGGGGTGGGTTTTAGGGGGTTTTAATGTGCCGGTTTTGCGATTTTTCGATTTTTCGATTTTTCACGATTTTTCACGATTTTTCACGATATTTTACCCCCCCAAACGGCAACAATACGATTCCCTCCCCCTCCCAGCCGAAATCGATCGTTAAGACGATCGAGGACACGATTCACATCCCTAATATGAAGCCCAGTCAGAAAGGGTGAGCATTTGAAATATTCATGCTGGCTGAATACTGCTGGACACTCTGCAGAGATGCTCCCGAACAGATGTACAAGAGACAAGCAAAGAAATCTAAGTCATAGTCTATGACTTCATTTTTCAAACGGTATTAACTGTAGGTCTCCTACTATTGGCATACAGTTCAAGATGTAATTATATTATTGCATATTACAAAAAAACTATAGCCAATTTTGCATTTTCACAGTCACATTCGTGTTTAGCACATGGAAATTTATAAGAATTGACTAGTTTCATTTCCGTAACATGACTTTTGTGAAAATTTGTTGCCCAGTGAAATTAATTACAAAAGTATGCAAGTTAAAAGTACACATGTGCTTTCCAACTAGGCAGCCTCCTGAACCTTGCCTCCATAAATACCATAACGGTATTTAATGCACAGCAGGCTAGCGTTTTTCAGCGGAAGGGAAGTTGTAAAACAAGCTCCCATGATATAAGACTGGATGGCACTGGGGCAGGCTCAGGAGTAACAAAAGGCAGCATTCCTACACAGAAAACATGATGGATCCATGAAATATTCTTCAGGGGAGGCAAAATCAATATTGGAATTCAGGAAACCATGGGACAAGCACCAGGGGTTCTTAATGATGGGAAAGGAATCATAAAGTTAGGTAGAAAATTGGCCAACAGTATATATTTGTTGTTAATTTATAAGGTAAAAGAACAGTATTAGCATTCTCTGTTAAAATCCATCTAAAAGGAGGATTGTGATTGCTTCTGCTGCTATAATATAGTCTAGCATGCCATAGGGGAAAAAAAATCAGTATTTTCAAATTTACAGTTTTTAAAAATTATACAGTTCTTTTTTGCTCATTTGTATGTGGCGTCTTCTTTATATGGCTCTTTTTGATATAAGACTATGGTTTTAACAGTAGTATAGAGAATTAGCCTAGTGGTTAGAGCAGTGGGCTGAAAACCAGGGTTCAAATTCTGCTTATTATACCCTGGGCAAGTCACTTCTCCCTCCATTGTCTCAGGTACAAATTTAGGAGTCATTTATTAAGCTGTGTTAGGTGTTTGCTATGCAGTTAATGGGCAATATTTTAAATACTATGTGCTTTTTCCTTGGATAATACAGGTACAGTAATGAGCTGCTTTCAAGGCAAATGCATGCAAAGCAGTTCATTACTAGTTAATTTCATATAAATAAAATAATGTGGCTTGCCTGAAATGTTGCAAGTTGTGTTATTTTCAGGAAAGTTAGCTACAACTCTAGAGTGGTAACTTTCCTGGGAGCATCAGGATGCTAATACACACCCCGATGCTCCAGGGTCATGATTTAAAGGGGCCTCGAGTGCACCAAAAATCCCGCAGGTTTCTCAAGACCATCTGTCTCATCCCTCTCCCACTGTCTCTGGAGGCAGCCAGTGTTAAAAAGAAAGTATTTTAAAAGATAAAGATCCAGTAAAAAGCGCTTCCACCTTCCCCAAGTCCCTCCCTTTTGGCCAAACCTCCCTGTGGATCCCAGAGCTCCCCACCCTAGTCCACCCCCAAACACCTCTTTACCTTTCTAAATCATCTCTGGTGGTCCAGTGGAAGCCTTGAGCTCAAGGCTTGGTGCTAGGGCTTGGGTCTGGCATGGTCATTAACACCAGCTGGCTGATGTACTATCTTTGCCCCATCAGATGATATGGGCAAAGGGATACTATCAGCCAACTGGTGCCATTTTACAAATAGCTATGCCAGGGCCTGGAGCCCTAGGGGTGCTCTGGGCCTCCACTGAGGCACCAAGGATGTCTTGGAAAGGTATACGGGGTTGGGGCGGGGCTGGGGTCACCATCATATGCTTTTTCAAGGTGAATCTACTAACCTGATATCTGATTTTCTTATATTCTGCTTTTTGGCACTTCAAATTAGATTACATTCAGCTACTGTAGATATTTCTTTGTCCCCAGAGGGCTCGCAATCTAAGTTTGTACCTGAGGCAATGGAGAGAAAAGTGACTTGCCTGAGGTCACAAGGAACAGCAGTGGGATTTGAACCCTGGCACCCTGTTATAGAGTCCATCAAGCTAGGATGAGAGAACAAAACTGGCCCCTAAACCCTAAACCACCACCAACACCTCACCTTGAACTATTAGCTGGCCCTCCTATAGAGATATAAATAGTTGAGTACTATGCAGGCCTTCTCTCTCTCTCTCTCAGTTTTTTGCACCGAATTTCAGAAAAAGACCTTGTGGGCCGCAAGCAAGTGGAGTTCAGCTGGGGCAGCAGCTGGTCACAAGCAGAGTCCATCCTGCTTGTGGTGAAGATAAGGCCTGGGTCAGCCGCTGGCCACCATCCTTACGACCAAGATTAGATCGAGGATCAGCTGGCCGCGAGTGGAGCAGCGATGATCAGCAGGCCCAGCAGAAAGAAGGCCTTGCATAAGAGGCAAGAAAGCTCATGAGCCTATGTGAGAGAGGCAGTGTGTTTGTAAGGGTGCATGTGTCTGTGTACCTGTGTGTGAGCATGAGTGAGAGATTGGGATCCTGCATGTGTGAGTGAGGGACTATGTATGTATGAGAGAGAGAAAGGGGGAGCCTGTGTGAGGGTATGTGTGTGTGCAACAGAGAGAAGGTGCCTGTGTGTGTGTGTGGGGGGGGGTATGTACAGGAGAGAGAAGGAACCAGGGTGATGGGGGTGTTTGTGTGTGCGAGAGAGAGCTTTTGTGAGGGTGTATGTGTGTGTAAGAGAGAGAGTAGGACAGAGAGAACCTCTGTGAGGGTGTGCATGTGTGTGTACGAGAGAGAGAAAGAGGAGGAGCTTGTGAGGGTGTGTGAGAGAGGTCCAGAAGGAACCTGTGTGAGAAGGTGTATGGGTGTGAATGTGACAGACAGAAGGATGGGGTTTGTGTGTGTGTTTATGAGCTGACAGAGGAGTCCTGTGTGAGGGCCTGAATGAGAAAGGAGTCAAATTGTGAAAATGGAGGGCCGGGGAAGAATGGAAGGACTTGAGCATGGAGGGGGGAGAGGAGAAGTAATGGAGAGTGGAGGAGTTGGGGCCTAAAATGGCAGAGTCAAAGAGATCTGGCCAGGGGAGTAGGAAGAGAGGTGGTAAGGCCACTCTTACAGTGCACTTCTAGGGGAATTCTGCTCAAAATATTTAAAACTCTGCATCTTTAGGTAATAACTTTTCTCTATTGCATTTTAAATTAATTATTAAAATAACACAATACACATCACAGTCTTTAACTAATATAAAGTATGCAGAATTTTACAATTTTGTGTTCAGAAGTTTTATGTTTTTTTGCGCAGAATTCCCCTAGGAGTATACTTGGTATTGCAGCTTAGTAAATCCCATGGTATTTCCCGTGGAAAATACTGCAGCATAATAAATAGACCCCTCAGATTGGAAGTCTTCTTGGGCAGAGACCTATTAACTGTACCTGAATTTGTAATTCACCTTAAGCTTGGATTTGGAAAGTCAAGTAATTAAATTCCAATATTCATTATATCATTCAAATGATTTGAGTCCTATAATTATCCTTTCAGAAGAGGTTTAGTCAGCAAATTAAGATGCATAACCTAAGAGTGGATGGAGAAATGTCAGTAAACATTAAGGGGTTATATGTTCAAAGCAGTGCATAAGATTTCTGCTGTATAATAATTATAACATTTCAGTGATCGAGAATTACTATTGCTTGGAATAACTTATCCATTTCTATAACCAGATATGTAGGTGCAGCACCCATCACCAACAAATTTGCCCTGGTATTTGATTTCCTTTGCTCCTCATAGGAAATATGGCTTCAAGCTGAGATGGTTTTTAACATATGTTACAGAATAGTATGCAGAAGATTACAGGGCATTACCATTGTCAATGAGTGCATACCACTGTTGTAGCAGAAATTACTGGCATTAAGCAGCAAACAGTTTACCATCATGTGGCACAAATGAATAGGAGTGATATGATTGTCTAATACACTGCACACATCATCTCGCTATTGAGGTTCATCATCATAATGTGAAACACAGAAAGGTAATAGTATTTATTTTATTTAGCATTTTTTATATACCGAGGTATAGCAGAGTTGCCTTCACTCCGGTTTACATACAGAAACAACATGTTACATAGAACGATGTATGAAGATTACAATTTAAAATTAACGATGATAAATACAACAGGAGAATGTATACAAGATAACATAGGATAGAACCCTGAATAGATGTACATATATCTCATGAAGCATTGAAGGGCATCTGTGTCATTGTAACAGGGAGAATGAAAAAATGGCAGAATATATAAAAGAATTTTAGAGTCATTGAGTGCTATCTTTAAAGGATTGGCTGAGAAGCCAGGGTTTTAAGTCTTTTTTGAAGGATTATAAATACTCAAGCTTCCCCTGGTGGCCCTGTGCATAGGTTGTCTTTTGTGGGGATGCAGGAGTTTATGGTGGTGAACACGTTGTATCAGGATCAGTACTAATCAATCAGGCAGAAGATAGCAGCAGCAGCATTCATCCATATCTTGTACATCAGCACTCCCTTAACTTACTTAGTCTTCCACAGCAACCATAGACTGTTTTCATACTGTTGACGTCCAGAACCTATGCTCATGTTTTTACTCATCAATAAGAAATTTCTCCCTCCTCCCCCACTCCACGAACAACCTTCCTTCCCCCTCCCCCCCATTAGCAAACCTCCCTCCCCATGCGCTAGTCTCGCTCTAATAGTGCATACTGCTACTGTTCCTAGTTATGTTATGTTATATTATCCAAGTTGTTCACTCCCTTGTTCATTGTAAGACATATGTTGTCATTGTTTTCTACTTGTTATAATGTAAACCGGAGTGATAAGTAATTCTGTTACCTGAACTTCGGTATAAAAAAAAGTTATAAATAAATAAATATAAATCATTGTTACAAAGAATATATAAAAATGCCTTGCATCCCTCCTCATCGACCAATCAGAGAAACTACTGCACTTTAGCTATGCTATAATAGGCTACAGTACTGTCTCATCTTATTGGCTCTGTAGGAGCAGGTAAGTTAATGGGGGGAGAGGGGAGGCAGATGCCCCTAATCACACAGTCCCATTCACACCCTTAACTGGAATTGGATGAGTTAATGGGGGAGAGCTGGGAGGCAGGATCCACACTAGCAATCCCATTTATAACCTTAAGTGGGAAAGCAAGTGCCCACCCTAGCAGTTCCCATTCACATCCTTAAGTAGGAGAAGCAGGCAAAAAAAAAAAAAGGGAGAATATTTATGGATTGTGAATGCCAAATCCTAAAAATAAAGCGTGTATTTACATATCTTCACTCTCAAAGAGGCCATTTAGTTCTAACTGAGGGGAAGAAGGAATCATGACAGGAGCTGTGATACTTTGCTACTACGTCATTTACGAGAGGTTTGGCAGTGCAAATCAGGGGAAGGACCTTCCTCTCAGAACCGGCCGGCACCCTGATTGCAATATGAGTGCCATCCAAAGCCCCCAAAACAGATGGGAATTTAGCAATTTCATAAGTCTTTCATGGTTTGCAGTTGCTGCTGTGCATCCTGAGAAATGGAAATATATTGATCGGTTCTCTTAAGAATAGTATCAATAAAGTGAGTAATAGAGTGAGAGGTGCTGGTGTGGCTAATACCTGTGGCATCCTCCAAAGTGATCTAAATGCCAAGGGCAATGGTAACTTTTAATTCCACGCGCAAGGTATGGCTTCTCCAAGTTGAACTCTCTTAAGTCTCCCTTTAAATCCTGGCAGAGAGTTATAGATTTACATCTGAGGAACACTCTCCCCTCAGAGAACTTTGAAACCTGATTCTGGGTCTGTAAAGACTTTCTGAAAGGTCTCTTCTCTAACTCTGTTCCCTCTATCTGTTCTCCCTGTCATGGTTCAAGAGGAAACAAACTAATTATGGGGAAAGGCAAAGCACCAAACCAGCAAAAAGGCCACCAATATGACAGCAAATTAACCACCAGATCATCAAGGACAAATTGTCTATTTAAAATACCAGTGTAAAATTACATGCAGGCTAGCGATCAAGTCAGCAAGTACAGCATACTGAAAATATACAGTGCATGTGATGTGCGTCATTGCACTCCCCAAAATGCTACTTTACTGCATGCACTAAGTTGTAGCCAGGCAGAAGTGTAATATTTGTCCTAGCTGAAAATTAAAAATGCATGCTATTCAGGCAAGTACAAAATGGAAGGCCCATTTTTAGGCTTATTAAATCTGTCTTTTACAATTGCCCAAAAGGACATGGAGTTCCACATTCCTTACCAGATATAATCCCGTTGTGTCTCTGTCAGTCTTCTCACCACTCTGCAAGTGCATTAATCCCCTTTCACTTTCCCCCACTCTTTTACTCTGTCACTTTTGGAGGCAACATGTGCTTTTCTTGTGTATTCGAGCAAATTATTGTTTGGATTAACTTGCTCATTTTGCATGGACCTGATGAAGGAAGTGTAGCTCTGAAAGCTAGTCAGAAACACATATAAAACAGTATTATCTACATGTTTGTTGATCTTTATTTTTGTTGTAGAATGGACATTTGCCAACTGGCTACAGATTTTCAGGATCTATTGATCCAGTCCTGGTTTTACCCTATTGCATGCAGGGACTTGTAGTTCCGATTTCTCTATTGCACACCTTAAGAAAAGCAAGACTATAAGTCCATGCATACAGTGAGATAAAACCAGGACTGGATTAAATTATTCAGAGTTAGTTGGCAACCCTAGCACTCTATCATGGCTTGTTATCAAGAATCCTATTGAAAATATTTCCTATACCACTCAGAGTATGGAAGGAAAAATCTTTAATTCAGTTATTCATTTCATTTTGGGTTATTTTGTTTCATTTATTCTAGTTCTCATCGGGTTTCTTGTTGTCACACAAATGTATGTTAAACATTTTAGCGTGTGCTGAAATTAGTGCATGCTAAAACAAAAAGCTAAACAAAAATGTATTGTTTATTCCTGTCATTTCATTTTGAAAATAACACAAAAAGAAACAACAAATGTCACTGATGTTTTTATGTTGTTTCAAAATGAAAACGCATCCCTATTTTACTATGATTTTCAGAAGAAATGGGAGTGTGTGTTTGTGGAGGAGCATCAGTGAGATCTAACACTCATTAAAATTCCTCAACAATTATTTGATTAAGTAAGTCAAAAAGCTTCTGGAAAACTTTTCTATGTTACAGATGTTTTACACGGCACAGCCTGAGCCAGGCTCTTTCTTCATTAAGCTTGCCATGTTCTGCAGTATCTTCTTGAATAATGATTATTTTAATTTACCTTACTATATGCCATAGGTTAAGGATTTTCCATACTGATGTGAACACAAGACTTCCAATACCTTCTAGGAGAATTTGCAGTCCTTTTGCATTAGCTGTCTCCCCTTGTCTTCAAAGAAGAGCTATTTTTTGATTTTGCATTTAATCAAAATACTTTGAGATCCGCATCACACACTTAATATATCCCTCGCAACCATACATGATAAATACATATATATATAGGGGGTCAATTTCAAAGCCATTTACATCATAAAATACAGTTTTATGCGTATAAACAAATTTGCTGGTTATTGTGTGCAAAACGTATGCATGTAATTCAATTTCATGCATGCTTTTGTGCACGCAAAAAAAAAAACAAAACAGGAGTTCTAAGGTTGTGGAGCTGGGGTGGAGTTTGGATTTACTATCAATTTTAAAAAGTGTTTATGTTAATCCACACACACAAGTTTCCCCTATGTCAGGAGCAGGTGCATCTTTGTGTCGCCGGGTTTGTGCACATGTTTTCCAAAGCGAAAGCCTGAGCGTATCCTCCCTGGGTGCAGGTTTCAAAGCCATGTTGTCTGCAGATCAAACAGTGTTTCCTCCACAGAAATGGGCTTTAAGAAAATGTCTCACCCTCTATATGGGTAAAGGTGTGCAGGTGGGCCCACAGCATATATACTTTTATCTGCATAATGCAGATGTGTTCTTGAGGGTAGGATTAGATCTGGGGAGGCAACAACATGTGGTCGGGCCCAGATAAAATGTACCTACGGGAAAACGTATGTGCAAATCTCTGTGGGGACTTTATCCTTCGACAATCATCAAAGCAGAACTACATCCCTGGTTTTGCATTACTGGTGCAGACCGCCCCTGTGGGGTGAAAACTGCCTGTGCTATTTACACCATTAATTATGACCCCCATTATGTAGATACACAAGCCCTAATAGATGTATAACATATGACAAAATCATTGTAAGCGATATAAAAGAAAGAAAAAAAAGTATGGGGAATAAAATACCCTTCACAATAATAAGTCTCTTCTATTTTTTTTCACACAGCCCCAGTAATCTTCCACCATAGCCCCTGCATTTTTCCCAGCTGTTTTCCACACAGCCCTATTGCTTTTCTCACACAGGTCCAGCACTCACATTCCCTGCCCTTACAGCACAATTCCCAGCATGCTCCACTGCCCTCAACCCTAGTCCTTACTGTCCCAGTGCTCTTATTTATTTATTTAAAACATGTATATCCCACCTTTCTAGATATCCTAAGCAGGTAAGAAATATACACACATATTTAATCATAAAAAATAAATCTGCATAAAATAATGTTGACCTATAATGTGAAGAAACCGACAGTTGAACAACCAAATAAAAATGCATTAGCAAATTGAAACCAATGGGCTGATCCTCTATAATTTTGATTAAAAAAACCTCTGAATGTGCCTCAATCTTCTAAAGCCTGTTTGAATAAAAGTCCTTTGACCCTTTTTCCTGAACGTTCTAATACAAACTTCAGAGTGAAGGTCTTCAGGAAGTGAATTCCAGTGTAGAGCACCTATAATAGCAAACATCTGCTCCCTGGTTTCGCCAAAAAGTGCTTGCAGACGGGATTTCCAGCAAATGTTTGCTTGAGATCATAGCAAATGGGTAGGAACATATATTTTGAAAGATGTACATATGCAGGAGGGTAGTACTACTACACAATTCAATACCTTGAATCCTAAAAGCTAAATTTTAAATTTGATGCACCAAAAGACAGGTAGCCATTGTAGAGATTTTCAAGATCGGTGTCACATATTGGTACCGAGAGGCGCCTACCATGATATATTCTGCAGCATTTTGTGCTATTTGTAGAACTCATGGGGGCTGATGTAAGAAGATCCGCGCTAAAATAGGTGCTATTGTTCTGCGCTTATGTTTTTTCCCAGCAAGCGTGGCAAAAACAGGCAGCTCTGTGGGATGTAATAATGGAGGAGTATGCTAATGAGATACACACAGAAAAGCCACACAGAAACACATATACGCGCCATTATGCATGTAAAACCATGCGCTCAAGGCCCTATGTGGCAGCCCGTCCGGAAAACCCGCCGGTGCGTGGAGACCTGCGCTTGATGATCGAGGCAAAGCAAATGTTGCTTACCTGATGTAACAGGTGTTCTCACAGGACAGCAGGATGTTAGTCCTCACAAATGGGTGACATCGAGGATGGAGCCCTGTACGGAAAACTTTTCTGTCAAAGTTTCAACAAGCTTTGACTGACACTGGCACACTGGGTGCACTGAGCATGCCCAGCCTGCAATTATCCCTGTGAGCCACAGGTGTCTCCCTCAGTCTCGTCTTATAGCTAAAAAGCGCAAGCGAAACTAAAATAAAAGTATACAGACCCAACTCCGCGGGGTGGCGGGCGGGTTTCGTGAGGACTAACATCCTGCTGTCCTGTGAGAACACCTGTTACATCAGGTAAGCAACATTTGCTTTCTCACAGGACAAGCAGGATGGTAGTCCTCACAAATGGGTGAGTACCGAGCTGAGGATGCCCGGGAATGCACCAGATACACCGCAGATGCGCAAAGGCGTAACGACTGAGGTGGAAATGGGAACGGAGGGCATCCGCAACACCATAATGGGTTCGTGGAAGGATGTTGGGTAGTGAATTGAAAAAAGTAAGAGTAGGCGGACTGGCCAAACATGGAGCATGCCGGCTAGTCAAATGTAAGCAATAATAGGCTGTGAAGGTATGGAGAGGACTCCAGGCTGCAACCTGATAAAAAAGTACAAGCAGCAGTAACCAAAGGGAAGCTGTTAAGGCTAAGACGGACACAACAGTATGTGGATACCCACAGTGTTGTAGTGAAATGTCTGCTTGTTGGTAGGAAAGGAAATATAGACCACTTAATCAGAAGGATTAGGTCTGTGTGGCCACTGGAAGTAGCAGCTTGACCCTTGCATGAAGGAAAGAGTCAAGTGGAATTCACATGGAATGCAGTGCAATGTAGATAGAATGTAAGCGCAGCATTACTGTCCAGGAATGTGGAAAACCCAGTCTCTCCCTAGGGCGAGAGAGAGAGGTTAGGAAAAATTAATAGAGTATTTCCTGAGGAAAGGAGATACAACATCTACCTGAAAAGGATAGAAAGTTGAATGCGTAGAACTACTCAGTGGCAGAGGAACGGAGTCAGGTGAGTATGGAAAGAGTGCATAACTCACGGACCCTGCTGGCAGGAATGACATTAAGAGGGAAAGAAGTTCCCTTGCCAAACTGTGGAAGAGAGGAATGGAAAGGCTCAAAACGTAGAATGTATGAGACTTATAAGGAGAATATATATGTTCATTCCATGATTAGAGAAATAGAGGCGGCTTGATCAGTGGATAATCCATGGTAAGCCGACAGAGAGGATTACCGAAAACGGGAACCCAACTCCCAAAACGATACACCTCCTAAGAGAAAGGTGTATCTATGTGGAGGATGTCTGGAGAACAGAATCCGAGGGAGTAAGAAAAAATGGTGGAAAAGTAAAAGGGGTAATACCTCTTTTTTTTTTTTTTAGCGTCAGGAGGTAAAGCCTGCCATATTAAACGGCAAGATTTATGTTTAGAAGGTTTTGTGACACTACCAGAACCTAAGAACATCAGTAAGTCTATGATTTGGGACTGACTGGTGAGAGAATAAAAGGTTACTGATATGATGGATTGAGAAGTATGGGAAAGCATACTGATCTCAGTCAGGGAGTGGGGAAAAGAATACTGAACCCCATCCCAGTTCAACATTAGAAGAATGCTGGCTACGAGAGGCAGCAGAAGAGATATATTGAAGAGGCCTTTGATGGAAGAAAAGGCATCTAAGGGAACGCATAGGAAACATGTGCAGGGAGCAGAACCTGTGCATCGTATGGAATGATGCAGACGCCGAGGAAAGTTTAGTTAAACTCAGCGTTAAAAGATTTGCCCTGTACACATGTAATTGAGACCATTCGAGAGGATAGAACCTACGTGGAGAAGGTCTGATAGAGCGTTCATTAAATCTCTTAGATATGTGGCCCAAGGACGCATGAAGTGAACAAGGGCCAAGGGTAGAGCTGCGCAGCTGTCTAGCAGAGCAGCTAAGAGGTAATGCGTGCTTATGAGTTGGAAAGCACATTGTCCCTATGCTGTCTGTCTGTATGCACAAAGAATTGTTGCAAAAGCAGTATTGGAAGGCATAAGGGCATAACTCATGGGTGCAACGTCCAGGAAGTTTATGAGAAACTATGCTGGAGTGCAATAGATGCATAATGGGTTGACAGCTTTCAGGAGAAACTTTATAACCCTAAGGAATTGCGAGCATGAGTCGAAGGAGACTAGGTCCTAGTTCGAACTGGGATAAGAATCAGGGACGAAAGCAATTAAACCACTTAGGTCCATTGAGTATAGAATGTCACTGAATATAACCCATAGCAGTTTTGAATTATGAGAAAAATGCATAGTGGGAAGAAACCCCATAGCCCAACCATGAAAAGTTGAAAGGCTGAGGTTATGGAAAATATGCGCAGGGACATATAACAATGTATCAGAATGTCTGTGCGCATGCTGGACAAGAGGGTCTTAAGACTGTGGTGTCCAGAAGTGTTACAGAAGGGATTTATGGCAGTGACAGTAATCCCAGTTAGTAAATGTATAGTGAGTCCTGAAAAAAGTGAGAGCTCCTTGCATGTACTGAAAGTGGTTAGCAGTAGTCTATGCAAGGAAAGTGAATGATGTTACACTCCGCAGAGAAAACAGCATTCACCAACAGTGATGCAAGAGACAGTTCACTTACCGAAGCTGGTGCCAGCGGCAGAGCTTGGGGTTGTAATGTTGACTCACCATAAAGCACATAGAAACATTAAAATAATGTACTTACTGCAGTATGGAGTGATGGTAACCAAAGATACCATTGTACCTGTGACGTCTAAAGAAAGTTGGATTTTCTTAGGTCCAGGATGTGCGGAGAGTAACTATTTTCTGTTAAAAGAAAGAATAGTGCAATTAAAACTCCCCAACCCCCCTCCCTTCTCCCCTCTGCACTTCGTAGCGCCTGGGGGAGTGTACCGGGACTTTGGTACAAGGTGGGGTGGCCGCTCTGATATCTGACCAGATGGGAGACCAGGAGGTGTCCCAATGGAGGATATCATGTAGGCTCCTGCAGGTGTGTGAGCGGTAAGTGGTACCCGCATTTCTGTATGCTGTACAAGGAGACACTGAGACCTGTGGCCAGGCCTCAAGGTGGACTTGTACATGGGGCAATGGTTGCTGAATCTCATGTTTAGCAGATCAGCCAATGCAGCTGGACCTTGGTTGGGAGGGAACCAAGAGTCAGAGTGTAGGTGTTCGCATTGGTCGGCACAGGGACTTGTTACTGACAAGAGAAGAAGCCCTGCTGCAATCCCAAGAAGATAGAGGGGTTCTCCTGATATTGTGGCTAACATAGCTAACATAGCGATATGTGACACTAATACAGTTCTAAAAGGCACATGACCCAGAACTTTTCAAACCACGGTCCGAATGGGAGAACACAACTTTATGGGAATGCCGCCGAAGCGGGTACTTACCATCCGACGTGGATCGCCGCAAGACGAGCCGGTGAAGATTGTTGACTCCGACGGTCTCCGGAGTCCTCGAGGGTAAGGCCGGGGACGTAAACGTCCATCTCGCTCTGAAACCCGGTATGGTGGCACAGGTACAGAGGAGACAGGCCAGGCGTGAGTGGCGTTTAGACTGCTAAGTGTAACAGATGGCCATAGTCCCACACCACTTGACGGTGGGGCACGCCAGGAACAGAGGAGCCCTAACGGAACTCATGTTCCCTTCCCTCGTCACAGCGGCTCGATGTGTCGTGACGCCAATGCAGAAGCTGTCGGACCTGGATCCGGAAGTTCTGGATCACCAAGGACTGCCAAAACTGTAGGAACAGTGCTGATGGCAGTGGTGATGTCGCTCTGCCCGAGCGTTGTCCAGCCTGGAGAAGGATGGCACCGATGTGCTGGATGGCGTCAGCGGCGGACGATCACGATGTCGGCGATGATGGGTGCCACGGTGCTCGGCCCGGTCTTTCCCCAGCGCCGAGATGGAAGCCCTCGTCGTCCTGGAAGGCGATCGATGACGAACTGTCAGCACGCCTGCTCTGCTCCTGATACAATGGAGTGTCTTAAGCTAATACGGGGCTTAAAAAAGAACCCAAAGCGTGGAGCAATGTGAGGAGGTGAGGGTATTATGTGGCGGTGCTATGTCGGTATTGACGATATTGAAGGCAACCTAAGGGGCTTCGAGGATATCATCAAAATGGGTATGAAAAATCGTTGATGACTGGCCAGGAGAATGATGACAGTGACGGGCACTGACAGCAGTGGCATAGGTATCTTTGAAACGATGTGGAATCGAATAATCGAAAAACATTGCCGTTATTGAAAAAGATACCGGCATCGACTGAGTCGAAGTCGAATCAATAGGGCGTCAAGGACACCGAAGGAAAACGGAGGTGTTGAGGGCATCGATGCATGGAGGCGGGCATTTATGCCGTTTGTGGCATGGCCACGGGCATCAACTATAGGGCCACAGACGTTGATGGTATCGATTTGGACAGACTCAGATTTCCAAGTGTACATGGCATCGGTGCCCCAGACACGTGTGTCGGTGGCATCGATATGGACACGTATGGAATCGATGGCATGGATCTCCCAGTCGATGAATTCCATCCCGGCATCAACGCCAGTCCTGGAATCGGCATGGGCATCGATGCCAGCCATAAGGCTGGCATTGGCATCAACGCCCATCCACGGAATCGAGCCGGCATGGATACCCACCGATGGGACCCACCTGGGCATCGAATTTCACCGATGGGAGCAGCCTGGCATCGACTACCCTCGATGGATGCATTCTAACATAGATGCCCATGGATGAAACACCTGGGCATCGGTGTCCATCGATGCAAAAGGACCTGGCACCGATGCCATCGACGGACGGCCATCCGGCACCAATGCCATCGATGGACAAGCCATCCGGCACCGATGTCCATCGATGGGGACCATCCGGCACCGATGTCCACCGATGGGGACCATCCGGCATCGATGCCCACCGACGAATCGATGTGGCACCGATGCCCACCGATGGAAAAGGGCTGGACATCGGTGGGGAGGATGGGGCATCGATGGCATCCCCAAAAGGGGGGGTGGCATTGATGAAGTGACCCTGGGATCGTTAAAAAGTGTCTCGGGCAGCGGTGGCGGCGACCCGAGTATGCATGGCAGTGACTAACAGCGTGTGCGTCAATGGCATGCATCCGGGTAGGGACGGCACCGAGGAAGCCCAAGGAAAAAAACAGTGCGTAGGAGGAAAAAGCCTGGTAGCACTGAAAAGCAAAAAACATGGAAAAAGGCATCAGGGCACCGTGGGGGGAGGGGCGCTGATGACATATAAAAGCCCAGGGCGGTTTAGGAGGGTCCCGGTGTAGCGATAGGGTATCGACTGCGTGAGGGTACCAGGGAACGAAGGACTTGAAGCTACAGAGGTCCTAAAGTTAAGGAAAAAATCCCTACCCCACTAGCATAAGCAAGCAGAGTGTCACAGAGATACTCGCAAGCTGTTTAAAGCTAACTGAAAAATGGGGGAAGGGAAGGCTTCAGTCAGTTAACAGCCTTAAGATAGTGACAGAAACCGACCGAAAAATAAGAATTAGTACTCACCGAGCGTCGTAAAAACGTACGCGGAGGGAGACCTGTGCAGGGAAATGTGTTTTTTGAAGTGAAAAGTTAAGTGTTTCCATGAGGTAATTAGTTAAAAAATCCTCACAGAGCTCCAACCGCTATGCTGACTGCAGAGCGGAAAAAAGAAGACTGAGGGAGACACCTGTGGCTCACAGGGATAATTGCAGGCTGGGCATGCTCAGTGCACCCAGTGTGCCAGTGTCAGTCAAAGCTTGTTGAAACTTTGACAGAAAAGTTTTCCGTACAGGGCTCCATCCTCGATGTCACCCATTTGTGAGGACTACCATCCTGCTTGTCCTGTGAGAAAAGCCTTTCCCTTTCAAGACAGTCAGTGGTCTGGGAGTGGGATTCTCCTTCGGCTCTCCTCAAAACTTTCTTCTCTCAGTCTGTTCTCTCTCTGACCTTCCGCCATGCTGCCACGCGGTAAGGCTTCTGCCGTTTTCGTCTGACCCGCAAAATGTACCACAGCATCAGAAAATAGTGAACATAATCCATGATTACACCAGAGTTGCACGGAGACAGACCCACCCCAATGCCAGCAACGAGAAAAACTATCTGACAGGCGCTTTAATTTAACTTCTGCCCTGACCCAGGTGTTAAACAGCCCACACTAACCCTTCTCCCTGTTAGTGCGGCTCCCTGATTAGTCTGTGAATGGATAATTGCCTCCTCTACATGCCATTTGCATGCACTTGCACAAAACCTGCTGCAGGTTTTTAGGGTGGGTTTGTTCATTCATTTTTTCTGCACTGAACACGTTACTACATATGTGAGTAAGGTCAGTGCGGGAAAGCGCGCGCAATTACTCACTCAAAAACCCGCAACAGGTTGAGTGTGGCTTATTACATTGGCCCCACAGTGTTGATACAGGAAGGCCAGAAATACAGAATTACAATAGTCCATTCCACTAATCATAGTGCAAAAATCTTCTAGAGGTAACAGTGGCTTCAGTCTGTGCATATCTCATTTTATAAATTATGTTTTGCGCTAAATTTCTAACTTGAGTAGCAATGGGACCAGACTGATCTTGCAAGTCAATTGGCTTAAATACATCATTTGAGGAGCACCGCATGAATAGCTCCCACATCTCCCTCCAACTAAGATCTGCAGTTCCCTCAGCTCCTCTCCTCCAGTCACCTGCAGGTAAAATCTGCTGAACCTCCTGCTGTTATCAGCTGCTCTTCAGGGTAACTTTAAATACAGTTTGGGTTTTGTTTTTTTTTTTTGCAGGCAGGCTTGGAGCTTCACCTCCAATCTCTGCATTCTGGGAAGCACTTGGTGCTGGTTTAACAGGTGCTGCAGTGTGTAGATGGATGTCCTGTGGTGCCCCAGTAAACTGTGGATAATCTTCTAGGACTTCAAACTGCAGCCTGAGAATGCAGGTAGATTTATAGACCAATGCCAGAGGTGTAGCTTCTAGTATAAGAGAGGTAAGTGATACCAAAGAACCGCATACAGCTCAGGAGCCTCAGATCCTTGTCATATATTGGCAACTGTGCTAAACCAGTCCCTGCTTATGGGGAGACCACCTTTTCTAGGGAAGCTTTTCCATGTTAAGTTTATTGTTTCCTCTGTGACTCACTTAATGCCTTTGTCCCTTAATCTCTTGTTTTCTGCAAGTAACTCCACCACTTTCGTGTATGGAAAAATTTGGTATGACAGACCTAACAGAAAATTACAATGTGTTTGAAATTGCATGTAAACCAAATCAGATTACATAAACCATGGGACCAGAAATTGTCTGCTGTATACATTTATTAAAGGTATTAAAGGGAAAATCCTGTGCTTTTGTGTCAGTATTCTTGCTGCTACTTTATATTTTTTCTTGATTTTATTTTTTTAATGCTCTGATGCCTAGAAACAGTGCTTCTTTCATCTTCTCAGAGAAAAGGAGACCCTGGATGTTTTGTGATAGCTGATGTAGGTACTTCCCATTGTTGGCGATTATTAATACTGTCATTACGGTAGTTATTGGATGCCTTGATCCAAAGCAATTTACAGATACATTCACAGCAGACAAAAATCAAGGAGAGAAGAGTGAAGAATGAAGAGGGAAAAGGAACAGAAAAGGATTGGTGCCTCACCCAATTTTCAAGAGGCTTTGTGGGGGAGGGGGAGATATGAATGTGGATGGGGTGCTTGTTCCATGGGAAAAGATATGAACACAGTTCGCGGAGCGTTATGAAGAGTTGATGAACACAATATTGTTACGGAGCGCTGGAAGCCATCCCAATTCTGGAGAGATAGTGTACCCTTGGGCCATGACGCGACCACAGAGGAGCTCCAGGGAAGTGCCGAGGCAGGCGAGACATGTCCAAGCACGGGCAGACAGGCTGGAGATAGAAAGCCCTGGCCTCTGCCAAACCTGAACGCATCAAAGAGACCCAACAACACAATGTTGGTCTCTGGGGTAGCCCTCCGGCCACTCAATAGCCCTTTCAGACCTGCTGTACGGGAACGGCAGATGCAACAGGATGGACAGAAGCTGAGGGCAAGAACAAACAGACTCAGATGAAGACTCAGGATACTTGAAGGACTCAGACGTATTCTCCGGTTGCTTAGAGATTCAAACGAGATTCAGGATCAAGGAGAGTACTGAATAGATACTGCCACGCCGCGCGCCCTACACATCCAGTCAAAGCAGGTCATGGACCATGTGATGCGAAGCAGGCTCCAGACTCAGGTTACTTGGAGATATAGGATATGGAGAGTGCTGAGTGAGTGCTGCCTCATCCCATGCCCTACACAGCCACTCAAGGCAGGTCACGGACCACTCTTCTGACGAAGCAGACTCCAGGAGAAGCAATGGAACTTCACATTAGGACATGACGAATATTCAGGCGAGACCTGTACCGAGACATGAGCTCCACAGCCAGTCAAGACAAGGCACGGGCCACGCTGTAACGGAACAGGTTCAGGCAGAGTCTTAGGCATGGACGGAGGCAAATGCAAGGAACTCTGAAGGCCAGGACAGGATTCAGGATTCAGTACAGGACCTCAAGACCCAAGGCTCAGAGGAAGGAACTCAGAGCTTAGAACCCGAAGCTTTGAGCATTAAAAACAAGAATCTTCCAGAAACTTGCGCTGCTGACAAGAAGGATATCAGGATACAAGATCATCTGGACACAAGGACATCAGGAGAACAGGATGTCTGGGACTTCAGGGGATCTGGAGAACAGGACATCTAAAACATCAGGAGATCTGGAGAAAAGGACATCTAAAACAGGAGATCTAGAGAAAAGAACAACTGGAACATCTGGACATCTGGAACTTGACAAGAAGGAGACACAGGATCCAACAAGAGACCAAGACAAAGACAAGGAATTCCCACGAAGAACAGGGTGCTTAGGAGAAGCTGAGATGACGAAGAGTCCAGGAGTGGACTGACTCCTAGCAAAGGCAACAAGGAAATTGTGGACTGACTCCTAGCAAAGGCTAGGAGTTCTTGCCTCAGCCCTATAAGAAGGCCCTTCTTGTAGGGCTGAGGAGGAACAACCACAATGACATCATCAGGAGGGGCTGCGGGACACTCCCACTGTGGGCCCTTTAAGAATTGAAGAGAGGCGCGACCTTGCGCCTAAGGCAGGACCCTGGAGTGCAGTGTCCTGCTGGCTCAGAGCAGGAGCAGAACTAGGCCGCAACCCCTGACCCAGCGATGTTGGAGGCAGCTTCCCACCGCAGAGGAGGGACCAAATGGCGGCTCCAGCTGTGAGGGCGCAGGAAGGAATGGCCTCCAGGACGCGGGAAGACTGTAGGCGGCTCCCTGCCACCGGACAGCAGCAGGAACGTCGGCGGACTCCGGGCCATGCAGGGACGCCATTGGTAGCCTCCTGGCCGCAAGGGCTGCATCAGGGCGGCTCCAGCCACACGGAGCAAATGTCGGTGGCCTCTGGGCCGCAGAGGAGGGGAAAAAAGAGCCCTAGCCGTGGGTAAAATCATAACAAATATTTCCGCAGCAGAATAAAAGAAAATTATTCCTTACCTGCTAATTTTCGTTCCTGTAATACCATGGATCATTCCAGACGATGGGTTATGTTCCCTGTCCAGCAGATGGAGTCAGAACAGATTTCTGGGGGGAGGTGCTACATTACCTCACCACCCACGTCAGCATCCCCAGTATCTAGCCTAGCAAAGCCAAGCCCAAGAGGAAGAGAGGGATCAAGTAACTGTATTGAAGTAAACATTAAAATTTTAATTGTTAAAGAACCAGAATGATAACCTCAACAGAGAAAACTTGCTAACACATAAATATTGAACAAAACAACTCTGAGTGCTAGAAGGAGCAGAAAAATGAGAAGAGCACAGTCGAGCAGAGATAGCCCATCCTAATTAAAACTTTCAATAGTAATGGGAGGGTGTCTGGAATGATCCATGGTATTACAGGAACGAAAATTAGCAGGTAAGGAATAATTTTCTTTTCCCTGTACATACCAGGATCATTCCAGACGATGGGATGTACCCAAGCTTCCCTCCTATGGGCGGGCCGTGGATAGCCCTGCTCGGATGACTCGATCCCCAAAAGAACCGTCTGATGGTGTGGAAACATCCAGACGATAATGCCTTGCGAAAGTATGGAGAGACTTCCACGTCGCCGCTCTGCAAATCTCCTGGACTGAAACAGAGCTAGACTCTGCCCATGACGCCGCCTGTGCGCGAACGGAATGGGCCTTAACCCCCAAAGGAGGTTGCTTACCGACCCCAATATAAGCCGAAGCAATTGTCCCCTTCAGCCAGCGAGCAATAGACGTTTTGGATGCCATGTGACCCTTCCTGGGGCCCGATCAGAGAACGAAGAGATGGTCGGAAAGACAAAACTCATTGGTAACTTCCAAATAACGCATCAGGCATCGCTTTACATCCAAAAGACATAAATCCCTGGGTTTGTTTGATTTGAAGGAAGGCAACTCAACTGACTGATTGAGATGGAAGGCCGAAACCACTTTAGGAAGAAAAGATGGGACCGTGCGGAGGGACACACTGTCATCTGAAAAACGGAGATACGGTTCTCGACAGGATAGCGCCTGTAGTTCTGAAATGCGTCGCGCTGAACAGATTGCCACCAAGAAGATAGTTTTAAAAGTCAGATCCTTAAGAGAGGAAAATCTTAAGGGTTCAAAAGGTGAACCGCTAAGTGCTCGTAAAACTAAGTTCAGATTCCAGGACGGACAAGGAGGACGTAACGGAGGCTTCAAGTGACGCACCCCTCTAAGGAAGCGACCCACATCCGGATGAGAGGAGAGACGCGATCCTTCGCCACTATATAAGAGGGCGCCCAAAGCCGCGACCTGTACTCGAAGTGAGTTGTAAGAGAGACCGAGATCTAGTCCTTCCTGAAGAAAGGAGAGAATTTGCGATACGGAAGCATTGGTGGGCTGAATGTCGTGAGATCCGCACCAATTGTCGAAGACCTTCCAAACTCTTATATAAGTGACTGAAGTAGATCTCTTACGAGCAAGCAATAGAGTCGAAATGACCTCCTCCTGGTAGCCTCTGTACCTCAGTTTGCGCCTCTCAAAAGCCAGGCCGCTAGACAGAAGCGATCGGCCTGCTGTAAAAATATGGGTCCCTGCCGGAGTAGGCGTGGAATGTGGCTGAGACGTAGAGGGCCTTCCATGGTCAGGAGAAGAAGATCCGCAAACCACGGTCGACGAGGCCACTCCGGCGCCACGAGGACCACTGGACCGTGGTGATTCTCGATTCTTCGAATCACTTTTCCCACAAGAGGCCACGCTGGAAAGACATAAAGAAGGATGTTCCGCGGCCAAGGCAGGGCTAGAGCATCGATTCCTTCTGCGCCGTGTTCTCTTCTGCGGCTGAAGAAACGCGGAGTCTTTGCATTGCTCGCTGTGGCCATGAGATCCAGGTGGGGAGGACCCCATCGGGAGATTATCAAATCCATCGCCTCCCCCGAGAGTTCCCATTCTCCGGGATCCAGGCGTTGACGACTTAGGAAGTCCGCCTGTATATTGTCTACTCCCGCAATGTGGGAGGCTGCCAAACGCAACAGATGCCTTTCCGCCCAGAGCATTAATTTGTCCGCTTCCAAGGATACTTGAAGACTTCGTGTGCCCCCCGTCTGTTGATGTAGGACACCGTGGTCGCATTGTCGGAAAGGACCCTGACAGCTCTGTGAAGCAACCGAGGAAGGAACCCTTTTAACGCCAGACGTCCGCTCTGGTCTCCAGACGATTGATGGGCCACCGGGCTTGTTCCACCGTCCATTGACCTTGTAGAGAGCTCTCCTGACAGACCGCCCCCCATCCTGATAGACTGGCATCCGTGGTGACCACTATCCATTCTGGTATGTCCAGAGAGACTCCCTGAGCTAGGTTTCGGTATTCTAGCCACCAGTGAAGACTGTGGACGGTATCCATCGGAATTGGGAGTACCATCTGGTAGTCTTGTGAGGACGGCTTCCATCTGGAGAGCAGAGACCTTTGAAGAGGGCGGAGGTGGGCAAAGGCCCAAGGAACAAGATCGATAGTGGAGGCCATCGTGCCCAGGAGCTGAAGGTAATCCCATGCTGTGGGTTCTTGAAGATCCAAGAATCGGAGAACCTGATCGCGAAGGGACTGAGCCCTTTCTTTTTTGAGGAATACCATGCCCTGTTTCGTGTCGAAATGTGCCCCCAGGAATTCCAGGGACTGGGAAGGAACTAGGTGACTCTTGGCATAGTTGACAATCCACCCGAGAGACTGGAGCATGCGGAGTACTATACTGACCATCCGGCAACCCTGGTCCCATGAATTCGCTCGTATGAGCCAATCGTCTAGGTAAGGGTGTACCAGAACGCCCTGCCGGCGCAATGCAGCTGCCACCACTACCATGATTTTCGTGAAGACTCGTGGAGCCGTCGCCAGACCGAAAGGTAAGGCCCGGAACTGAAAATGTTGACCTAAGATCTTGAATCTTAGGTAGAGTTGATGATCCTTGAGAATAGGAATATGCAAGTAGGCCTCGGTGAGATCCAAGGAAGCTAGAAATTCTCCTCGATGTACCGCTGCTAGAACCGACCGAAGAGTCTCCATGCGAAAACGGGGAACTCGAAGAGACCTGTTCACCATCTTGAGGTCCAGGATGGGACGAAAAGTACCCTCCTTCTTTGGGACAACAAAATAGATGGAGTAATGACCTCGACCCCAATCGTAGGGAGGAACTGGTGATATCGCTCCCAGTGCGGAAAGTCGGTCGAGAGTGGAAGCGACAGCTTCTTGCTTGTAACTGGATCCGCAAGGAGAGAAAAGGAACCTGTCTCTGGGAGGATGGACAAAATCCAATGCGTAGCCGTGCTTTAGAATATCCAGGACCCACTGGTCCGATGTAATTTGGACCCACTCGCTGTAAAAGAGAGAGATCCGGCCCCCCAGCCGAGGAACCGGGTCGTGGGTCCGACTGGCATCATTGGTTTGTCTTGAAGGAGGAGGAATTAGAGGAACCCCGTCCCTGACCCTCCCTGCCGGGACGGCGCCCTCGAAAGGGCCGGTTCCAGGAACCTGAACGTGAGGATGGGTTCCGAGGAGCTTGTTGACGAGTGTTTCGTGTCCTCCGCTGATTCCTGTATCGAGATCTGGAAGAAGAGTAGGAAAACCTTGAGGATCGTGGACGATCTTCCGGAAGCTTATGCACTGAATTCTCATTCAATGATTTAATGATCTGATCCAAGTCTTCTCCAAAAAGAAACTTACCCTTGAAGGGAAGGGATCCCAGGCGTGTTTTAGAGGATGCGTCCGCCGACCAGTTTCGCAGCCAGAGTAGGCGTCGAGCTGAGACTGCCGCTACCATGGAACGGGCGAGGACTCTGAGTAGGTCATAGAAAGCATCCGCCCCATATGCCATCACGGCCTCCAGCCGATCCGCCTGTAGGGCCTCAGCATCTGGTAACTCCTGTGAGGTAAGCAACTGCTGTACCCAGCGCAGACCTGCTCTCTGTGCAAGAGCACTGCAAATGGACGCTCGCATACCTAGTGCGGAAACTTCAAAAATTCTTTTGAGGAAGACTTCCAATTTTCTATCCTGAGTGTCCTTCAGAGCCGTACCTCCCGTGACCGGTATGGTAGTGTGTTTGGTCACTGCTGATACTGCCGAGTCCACGGCAGGAACTTTGAGGATGTCCAGAAAATCCTGTGGGAGTGGATAGAGCTTCTCCATAGCTCTACTAACTCTGAGGGTGGCCTCAGGAGTATCCCACTCACGGGAAATGAGTTGGAGGAAAGAAGGATGGGTGGGAAAAGCCTTGGCCAAAGGTCTTAGACCAGCAAGGAGAGGGTCACCCTTCCTAATGTTTGGTTGTGGACCAACCGGCTCTGGTGGAGGGTCGATGTCCATTTCCGTCAAAATATGAGGAATCAGGTCCTCTAATTCCTCAGAATGAAAAATGTGTAAGATCCTTGGATCATCTCCCTCCAGATGGGAAAGCAGAGTGGGATCATCTCCCGACGGATCTGCCAAAGGGTCCCCCCCTGGACACCCAGCCGGGGCTGGAGGATCTTTGGAAGGTTGAGGTGGACCCGCAGAGGGAGAAGAAGTCCCTTGAGAGGGGGACCCCCCTAGACGGGCCAACTTCGGAGGAGGGGGAACAGGAATGTCCGAAGAGGCATCTCTAAAATGAAGAAAAGCTTTGTGCATTAAAACAATAAACTCCGGAGAAAAAGCAGAGAAACCTTCGGAAGGGGCCCCCGAGGCTTCACCCTCCCGGTGTCCAGAGTCTGCCAAGTTCCGCTGAGTCCTCGGAGGGGGTGGCGGAATAAGCGGGGAATCCTCTTCTGATAACCCCGCTTCGGAGTCTGACATTAAAATGGCCGCCGCTTCTGTGCTGATCGGGAGCGGGGCGTGTCGTTTTCTTGAGTCGCGGTCAGGAGTTCTCTCGGCGTCCCCCTCAGTCGGGCATGTTTCCCCATCAGGGAGGCAGTCCGAACAACGCCCCTCCCTGGCGATTTTAACTCCCTGCCGGCCGCAGGCTATACAAGCCGCCGGGCGCGGCATTGAAAAAGGCTGAGGGGAGAGGGGGAGGGGTGAACAAGCGCGGCAAAAATTGCCTCGCGCTGAGGAAAAACTGCAAAAGGTGAAGAAAAACTCCCCCCTGTCGACCCGAAGGACTGCCGAGGAATCTCCTTCCCGGCAGCCGGCGGCCCCGGGGAATGAAACTTCGCGGGACCGCGGGTCAACTAGAGAGCGTTGTGGAGGGAGGAGGGGGAAGTGTGGGGAGAGGCTGGACCACCAGCATGCACCCTCGGACGAAATTTCGACGACAAAACACGCTGAGGTAACCTGCAACTTAATAAACAAAGAAAACACTTACCCCAGCCGAACACAAAAAACGGGAGAGAAGAAAAGAAAGAGAAAGAAGGCTTGTAAGCAAGCCCCGGTGAGGTAAATAACCGTCACTCCACCCGTAAGTTTTGTCAAAGAAAAATTTATTTTTTTTTAAATTTTCCAATTAAAGAAATTAGAAACAAAATATATATCTCTTACTTGATCCCTTATAAAGAAAATTAGAGAGAAAGGTAATAACTAAGGTAAAGTTGTGGGGAACTCAGGTTCCCCCACCCGCATCTGCTGGAGTCAGAAAGATACTGGGGATGCTGACGTGGGTGGTGAGGTAATGTAGCACCTCCCCCCAGAAATCTGTTCTGACTCCATCTGCTGGACAGGGAACATAACCCATCGTCTGGAATGATCCTGGTATGTACAGGGAATGTTTTCCACCAAAACTATGATACTTAAGAAGATGGACGGTTTGCTTATCCAAGTGTAAATTTCTTTATTCCCTTTTGCCTGAATTTTTGGAGTGCGTCATTGCTGCTCCATTTTACCCTCTCATTGGCTTGATGCTCCTGTAAATATTGCCCCATCCACCCTATTTATGACCTCTTTCTTAGACTGGTTTTCATGGGCTACAAGGTTATTGTCTTGCTTAAAATATGAAAAGTTGAAAATTGCAAAACTCATTTTGCCTGGGATGTGTTGCAGTCTCTTTCTAGACTGAATTCTGCAGATAACCTGCAGGACTAATTTGTAGCTCTTTCTGTTGTAGAATTGGGTGCCTCAGCTTTGTGCATTGCTTATCTTATCTCTACAGCACAGCATAGCAAACGCCTACTCTGGCTGCCACATTCAATCAAAAAAGAACTTAGGTTTTTTTCAATAAATATTCTTTATTTTGCTAGAGCAGGGACTTTAAAATGAGATAGTTAAATATGCAAGCACACACTCACCAAGCATACAGTATTTCCTTACCTAACTTTTGTTTTTTGTTTTTTTGCTCTTTAGATTCTATCCCATTCATTTTTCTCCAGTTCACACAACAAAAATTGGATAACCACAATGCTCTCTTTTTCTTGCAGAAACCATTATGAAGTATGCATACCAGTGGATAATGCCAGCTTCCATAGAGGTGGTTGCATATGCTTCTGATGAGCATGTGCTTTGATATGCTTGGATTACAGAAAGGATTTGAATCCTGTTTGGATGACATGCTGCAGGAAACACATTGTTGATTCTATTTTTTGATGATGCCGGGGGTAATGAAAGTTTGACGAGTTATCTAGATTAGGCAGAGGATCTCAGGTGCACATGATGAAAACTCCAAGAGGGCAAAATTCTTCAACTCTAACAGAGGTACTAGCAAAACTTGCTCTGGACCAGAGGTTCCGAAACCTGTCCTGGAGATCTCCCATCCACAATGAATATGCATGAGATAACATTTGCATGCTATGGAGGCAGTACTTACAAATTTAACTTGCATATTCATTGTTGATATCCTGAAAATCTGACTGGCTGGACAGGTTTGGGAACCATTGCTGTAGACAATTCAACTCACAGCTAAACACAATCATTAAGACTTTACTTTTTCTAAATACTGCTGTTAAACCGCCCTTGGCCCCTTAAGACTATCAGTGTCCATTGGAATAAATCTGCGGTGTGTTATACTGCAGACTTACGCAGCACATGTTGCCTACTTAGTAGGTTGGAGAGGTGCTGATAGTTTTCCTAGACTCCTGAGACCCTACATACATATAGGGGCCAGCTAGATGACTATAGGAGAAAGTGTGATTCTGCTAAGAAGTCTTTTTATGCTACCCAGTTCCAACTAGCTGAGAGCAAGCCACATGAGTGTTATGGCCGTCAGCTGCGGCAGTCCACGACCGGGGCCGACTGTCATGGCCGCCGGCCGCGGCAGTCTGCGGCCAGGACCAAGTGCTCACCCGCGGCGTCGGGCTGGCTCAGAGGCTCCTGCTGGAGCAGGCAGCCTTCTTCGGTGAACTCCCCGCGGCCTTGGCCGCTCTTGATGACCGGCCGCATGGCCCTGCTTGGCCGGGATGACTCCTCCCCTTCCGGGTATGTTAGAGCCGCACGCACGGTTGAAGAATTTATTTAAAGGGGCCACGACAGGAAGTTGTGGCTCCTTCCTGAGACTCCTCCCTCGACTCTAGTATTTAAGGAAAGGTCTGCTCCTCAGACCTTGCGTTGGTATTGAAGCTCCTTGATGTTTGGTTCCTGAGTTCCGCGCTTCCTATTCCTGCTCCTGGTTTTGTTCCGGCTCTTCGTACTGCTTCTGCTCTCCTCCCTTGTTGGACTGATTCTTGGTATCTGACTTTGGACCAGCTTCTGTTCTACTCTTGGCTCGACCCTGGACTGGCTTCTGACCCTTCTCCTGGCTTGCTCCTGGACTGGCTTCGGACCACTCTCCTGACTTTCTCCTCGACCAGCTTATGACCCCTCTCCTGGATTCGACCATTGGACCAGCTCCTGACCATTCTTTGGCTTCCACTTCTGGACTGACTACAACCTGCTGGAGGCGCCAGCTGTCTGGAATCCACGACCTGCAGGAGGTGCCTGCATCCAGACCTATCTTCAGTCTTCAGTGAGTCTCCTAAGTCCCAGCGGCCTGGGTCGCAACGGGCTCCTCCTGGGGGGACCACGAGCTTCCAGGGCGAAGTCTTCGTTCAGCTGCTGATTCACCAGGCCTTGCCCTCCGACGGTAGGGACCTAAGAGGGTTTATTCTCTCTTTGATAGCACTAACCCTACCTCGGAACAGGGGTCCACCTTCTGATTCGTAACAGAATACCAAGGCCATGGACCCGGCAGAGGCTTCAGCTCACCAGGCCATTCCTGGACTGGCCCAGAAAGTCATGGAGCAGCAACGGGTATTAGAATCCATGGCGTCTTCCTTGCAGCGACTCAATGCCCATCTTGATTCTCTAGCTGTGTTGCGTTCGTGCCTGTTCTCGCCCTCGCTCCACCCTCTCTACCTTAGTGGCGACTCCCTTCGGGTCTGACAGACAGATGCTGCCGTGGCTTCTCCTAGCCGCTTCTCCCTGGAATCCCTGGGCTGGCCTGACGCTGCGGATCCGCCATGTTCCTGACAACATACACGCGTGCGCTCCAGAGTTTGTACCGGCAAGGGTGTGAACCTCAGGGGCATCCCCCCGTAGTGCCATCATCCTCTTCCACCTTAAAAGGTCTTTGCTTGCAACTAAGAATCGAGTTAGCAAGGGGAATTCTCTCTCCGCTGCTCTACCTCCACAAACTTACCTAGGGGTACCCGCTCCTCGGGGGCCCCGCTCTCTCTTCTTGATTTCAGATTGCTAAGACGGTACTCGCTCCTCGAGGGCCTACGTCCCTGAATGCTCAAAAGACTCCTTACTACCTGGAAGCGATCACAGACGTGAATACTGTGAGTTCTATTACAGATAGGAATCGGTACTCGCTCCACAAGGGCCTATGTTCCTAATCTCCGAAGACTCCCTTCTGTCTAAGATGTTATCGCAGGTACGGAGATCGTGAGTCATTATTGTAGATTGCAGATAGGAACCGGTACTCATTCAATGAGGGCCCATGTTCCTAAATCCCTTCTCAACTCTCTTCTATATCAGAAGCTATCATATACCTATATCTTGTGAATTACTATTATAGATTGCAGATAGGAACCGGTACTTGCTCCACGAGGGCCTATGTTCCTAAAACCCTCCAAAGACTCTCTTCTATTCCAGAAGCCACCTCATACACAGATATTGTGAGTTCTCATTCCAGACTGCATATAGGAACCAGTATTTGCCTACGGCTCCTGTTCCTGAATATACTGAAGACTCTCTGTTGCATAGAAGCCATTACAGATATCTACAATTGTGAGTGTATCATCTACTACTGGTTATGTATCCAGCATACCCTGTCTACTCACTACCTATAGTCTCTCTCTACAGCTCAGCAACCCAGAGACCGCAATTCCAGTACCTGAGGGACTTCAGCCCTGCTGGGTACATCAGCTCACTACTGCCACCTCTGGTGGTTCTACTTCCTGTCTAATAAAGAATTATCTGTGTTTGTCTCCATACTCCAGCCTAGCCGGTGGTCCCTCTCAGGATATCCTTATGGGGACGCTGTCATCTGCCATCGGCCCAATTTACCTTGTGTTCATTCCTTACACTACTAGAGCGGTATTATACAGACTGCCACTCTGTGGGAAGCCAGCCCACCACAGATCATTAACTCTGCCTACAGAGTATTACAATTGTTAGCTCTTCCCCTTGGCAGGGTGATCCATAACAGATTGCTAACTCCCTGGTGGACTTATAACAGATTGCCAACTCCTCCCCTTGGCGGGGTGATTTATTACAGATTCTAACTCCGTCCTCTGGGGAGCAGTTTCTACAGATTGCTACTCCTAGCAGCAGGAGATTGACAACAGATTGCTAACTCCTCCCTCTCCAGGAGGAGATCCATAACAGATTGCTAACTCCTCCCTCAACAGGAGGAGCTCAATAACAGATTGTTAACTCCGAGCAGCAGATTTATAACAAGCTGCGGCTCAGGCAGCTTCACCATTACCACTCTCATCCGTGATGCAGGGAAATACCCATTCTACGATTCCATTACCTATTCCTCCATGAACCACACTTGTGCCAGGGATTCCTTGACCAATTCAGCATGCACTTCCATCTTCAAGCCTCCCTCTTTTCAGATGATCTTACAAAAACTACATATATCCTGTCTCTTTTAGAGGGTAAGGCCCTGGCCTGGGCTTCTCTCTTCTGGCGATGGCCAGACCTAGTCCTGCAAAACCTTCTTAAATTCTTGGAACTGTTTCAAACTGTATTTGACGATCCAGGGAAACAAGTAGTCGCTGGCTCCAAGCTTCTACAACTTTGACAAGGAAGTCGGCCACTGGCTGATTACATCATTGAATTTAGAACCCTTGCATCTGAACTCCATTGGGAGGAGAGCTGTCTCCGGTCCATATTTTTGGAGGGCCTGTCATCCAGAATTAAGGATTAAATGGCAGCCCGGGAGTTACCTTATTCTTTGGACTCTATTATTGACTTAGTAACCAGGATTGACCGCCATCTACAGGAAAGAGCTTGTGAGGGATCAAGCACGAGAAGGCACATGGTGGTTACTACTCCTTCTCACTCTTTTGCTTCCGTCTCTCGAACTGCATCTACCACAGAAGGGACTATCGAAGAACCTATGCAATTGGGTCGAGGTCTTCTCTCTCCTGAGGAATGGCAAAGACGCCGTAAGGCAGGCCTCTGCCCATATTGTGGAGGATCAGGCCATCTCATTGCTCGTTGTCCAATACGTCCGGGAAACTCCCAAGCCTAGGCTTCATTGGGGGAATAACCCTAGGCATCACTTCTCCGGCTCCCCCATTAACTCTGTGTTTCAGAGATCACCAGTTCTCCACCCTGGCTTTAGTAGATTCTGGAGCCGGAGGAAATTTCATTCTGCAAGATGTGGTAGAACAACTGCACATTCCTACTCATCTGTGTCTAAAGCCGTTAATTATATCTTCCATCCACGGAGATCCCCTGCCAGGGAGAATAACTCATCACACAGTTCCGATAGAGTGCCACATTGCACCGAACCACACTGAAAGTATCTCCTTCTATGTTATCCGGAGAGCAATCCATCCTATAGTTCTTGGTATTCCATGGTTGCAACATCACAATCCACAGTTTGACTGGACATATTTAAAACTTAACAACTGGGGTCCAGCATGCCATAAGACCTGCACTAAAGGATCAAACACCTACTGTAGTTTTATCTACACCTCCCATCTTGAGGGATTGCCATCACAGTACAGTCAGTTTGCGGATGTTTTCTCCAAAAAGGCTGCTGACACTTTGCCTCCACATCGAGAATTTGATTGCAGCATTAATCTGATTCCTGGAGCTACCCCGCCTCACGGTAGGGTCTATCTGTTATCCACCTTGGAGACCCATGCTATGACTGAATATATCCGCGACAATCTACAGAAGGGATTTATTAGGTTTTCTAAATCTCTAGCCGGGGCTGGCTTCTTCTTTGTTGGGAAAAAGATGGGACTCTGCGTCCATGTATTGATTTCCGTGGGCTAAATGCCATTACTATCAAAGACCGGTACCCATTGTCGCTAATAGCTGAACTCTTTGACCGTCTACAGGGAGCCAAGGTGTTCTCTAAGTTGGATCTTCGAGGAGCATATAATCTTATCAGAATTCGGGAGGGCGACGAATGGAAGATGGCTTTCAACACTAGAGATGGACATTATGAATATCTGGTCATGCCTTTCGGATTAACTAACGCTCCGGCAGTATTTCAGCATCTCATCAATGAGATATTCCGAAACTTGTTTATGTCTGCGTTGTAGTCTATCTAGATGACATTTTGATTTTTTCTTCCAATTTACAGACTCATCGACAACACGTTACAATGACTCTATGCAAAGATCGAAAAATGCATTTTCAAACATGAGTCACTACCATTCCTGGGGTATATCATCTCAAAATAAGGCTTCCAGATGGATTCCTCCAAATTGAAATGTATTCAAGAATGGCCCCAACCTAATGGTTTACATGTGATCCAGTGCTTCCTTGGTTTTGCTAACTACTATCGTAGTTTTATTCAGAATTTCTCCAAATTGGCTGCACCTCTCATGGCTCTTACTCAAAAAGGGGCAAACATTAAATCCTGGCCTATAGAGGCTGAAGAAGCATTCCGGGCGCACAAGAACTCCTTCCTCAAAAAATGTTAGAGACCAGCTCCCCAGAGGGGAGGAGTTAGCAATCTGTTATAGATATGCTCCCCCAGAGGGGAGGAGTTAGTAGTCTGTTATGAATCTGGATGCTGGATACTCCCGTTGATGGAGGAATTAACAATCTATAAATGATCACCCCGCCAGGGGGCGAAGTAGCACTCTGTTATGGATCTCGCTAAGGTGTAGCAATCTGTTAGTGCTCTGCTCTTCCTGAGGGAAGGAGTAGCAACTGTAATGCTTGTTCCTGTAGAAAGATGAACAGCAACCTGTATGATTCCCATGGGGAGATAGCTATCTGATATGGATCAGCTTCCGCAGAGAGAGGAGTGATGGTCTGATGTGGGTTGGCTCCCAGAGTGGTAGATGATGATACTGCTCTTATTAGTGTAGGAATAACACTTAGGAGAAATAGTGAATCCCTGGGCCGATGGCAGTTGACAGCGCCCTCAAGTGGAGATCCTGAGAGGGACCACCGGTTAGGCTGGAGTATTGAGACAAACACAGATAGTTCTTTATTAGACTGGAAGTAGAACCACCAGAGGTGGCAGTAGTGAGTTGATATGCCCGGCAGGGCTGAAGTCCCTCTGATACTGGAACAACAATCTCTGAGTTGCTGAGCTGTAAGGAGAGACTATAGGTAGTGAGTAGACAGGGTATGCTGTGCAAAACCAGTGATAGATGATACACTCACAATTGTAGATCTCTGTAGTGTCTTCTATATGCAACAGAGAGTCTTCAGTATTCAGGAACAGAAGCCGCAGGCGAGTGCTGGTTCTTGTAAGCAGTCTGAAATAGAACTCACAATAACTGTGTATGAGATGGCTTCTGGAATAAAAGAGAGGCTAGGAGAGATTTAGGAACGTAGGCCCTCATGGAGCAAGTACCGGTTCCTATCTGTGAATCTGTAATAATAATCCATAAGATATAGGTATGCGATATCTTCTGAGGAAGAAGAGAGTATGAGAATGGAATTAGGAACATAGGCCCTCGTGGAGTGAGTACCGATTCCTATCTGCAATCTGCAATGGTAACTCACAATGTCTGTACCTGCAATAGCGTCTTAGACTGAAGGGAGCCTTAGCGATTAGGAACAGTGGCCCTCGTGGAGCGAGTACCGGTTCCTGTCTGTAATAGGACTCACTGTATTCACGCCTGCGATCGCCTCCAGGCAATAGGAGTCTTCTGAGTCTTCGGGAATATAGGACATCAAGGAGCGAGTACCGGATCCTATCCAACAATCTGAAATCAAGAATAGAGAGCGGAGCCCCTGAGGAGCGGGTATTTCTGGTAAGTTTGAAAAGGCCGAGCAGTGGAGAAGAATTCCCCTTGCTGACTCGGAGCATAGTTGCAAGTAGCGTGGACTTACTGAAGCAAGTCCCGTTGGAGTTCCTTGCTAACTCGTTTGTAGTTAGCAAACAAAGACCTTCTAAATTGTACGCGCCCTTGCTGGTACAAAGTCTGGTACAAAGTCTGGAGAGCGTGCGTGCCCTTACGTCATTAGAAACATGGCGGGTCCGTAGCATCAAGCCAGCCTGGGGATACCGGGACCAAGAGGCAGGGAGAAGATGCGGCTGCATCTGTCCGTCTGAGCCGAAGGGAGTCGCCACAAAGGTAGAGAGGGTGGAGCGAGGGCGAGAATAGGCACAAACGCATCAAAAAACCCTGACTTCGGCATCCTGACCCCAGACGTCCGTTTGTGGAGGAGGTGGATCATTCAGCTGAAGGGGTAGGAGCTGTCTTAAGCCAAAATGACTCCACAGGAACTTCTCATCCTTGCTCATATTTTTCTAGAAAATTTTCATCGGCTGAACATAATTACTCCATTCGCAACATAGAGCTTCTTGCCATTAAACTGGCATTTGAAGAGTGGTGGCAGTGGCTGGAGGGAGCTCAGCATTGTATAACAGTCTACACTGACCATGAGAACCTGGTGTACCTCCAACAGGCCCAACGTTTGAACCCACGTCAAGCTCGATGGGTGCTCTTTTTCACACGCTTCAACTTTGACTTGCGATATCGTCCTGCCAACAAGAATATTAAGGCAGTTGCCCTATCCCGATCCTTCTTTGCGGAGGATATTGATGAGCCTATTCAACATATTATAGATCCGGCTTGCATCACCTTTTCTGCGACATTTACCATGCCACCTGGTAAAACGGTGGTGCCTAAGAGACTGCGTAATAAAGTACTGGCCTGGGGGCACGACTCCCAGTTAGATGGACACCCGGGAAGAGCTCAGACTCAAACTCTCCTACAACAATATTATTGGTGGCCTGAGATGTGCAAAGATATTCGAGCATATGTGGATTCTTGCCCAACCTGTGTGCAACACAAGATTCCTACAGAGAAGACTTGGGGACTTTTACAGCCATTACCTTCCCCCAGGAAGCCTTGGACACATATTTCCACAGATTTTATTGTGGATCTTCCGCCATCAAAGGGCAACACTGTAATATGGGTAGTAGTGGATCGATTTTCAAAAATGGCCCACTTCATCCCGCTACACTCTCTTCCATCCGCTCCTCGCTTGGACCAAATGTTTATGCTCCATATCTTCAGTCTCCATGGTCTCCCACAGCACATCGCAACTGATTGCGGCCCTCAGTTTAAGGCCCGTTATTGGCTCAATCTCTGTAAGAAGTTTCACATTTCTCTAGACTATACCACTGCGTTTCATCCACAAGCAAACGGTCAGGTGGAACATACAAATCGTACTTTAAAACAGTTTCTTCGGATGTATGTTAACTCCTGTCAGGACGATTGGGCAACACTTCTCTCTTGGGCTGAGTTCTCTCACAACTCACATGCCTGTACCTCAACGGGGGCCTCCCCTTTCCAGATTGTATTTGGATGACAACCAGGCCGCCTTTGCCGGTGCCATCACCGGCAGCCCAGCTTACTGCAGTACAGTTGCGGCGGCTCTGGATTCATACCCAACACATGCTTCGTAAAGTAGCTCACACTGCCAAGACATTTGCCGACAAGCATCGGCGACCAGCTCCACAGTTCTGTCCAGGAGAAAAGGTATGGCTTAGCACCAGGCACATCCAGTTCAGAGTTCCTTCCATGCGATTGGTCCCACGTTATATTGGGCCTTTTCCGGTGCTGCGATAGCTTGGTCCTGTGACTTACCAACTTTGTTTGCCAGCCACATTGAGAATTCATAACTTCTTCCACACTTCCCTTCTGAAGCTCCTCAGACCTTGCCTTGGTATTGAGGCTCCTTGATGTTTGGTTCCTGAGTTCAGGACCACTCCTAGTTTTGTTCCAGCTCTTCGTCCTGCTTCTGCTCTCCTCCCTTGTTGTACTGATTCTTGGCATCTGCCTTTGGACCAGCTTCCGTTCTACTCTTGGCTCGACCCTGGATCGGCTTCTGACCCTTCTCCTGGCTTGCTCCTGGACTGGCTTTGGACCACTCTCCTGGATTCGACCATTGGACTGGCTCCTGACCATTCTTCAGCTTCCACTCCTGGACTGACTATGACCTGCTGGAGGCACCAGCTGTCTGGAATCCATGACCTGCAGGAGGCGCCTGCATCCAGACCTATCGTCAGTCTTCAGTGGGTCTCCTAAGTCCCAGCGGCCCGGGTCCCTACGGGCTCCTCCTGGGGGAGGAGCTTACAGGGCAAAGTCTTTGTTCAGCTGCTGATTCACCAGGCCTTGCCCTCCGATGGCAGGGACCTAAGAGGGTTGATTCTCTCTTTGGTAGCAGTAACCCTACCTCGGAACAGGGGTCCACCTTCTGATTCATAACATGAGTTGTTTAGGTTTATTAAAAACTTGATTACTCTGTCTGAAATACCTGCACAGAATAGCCTTAATCCTCACTTTTGTAATGAGTTTCTATCTTAGTTTTCAAATAAGGTAACGAATATCTATTCCACTATTTCCCCTGGCTGCTTTTGGATTGTTTTGACAGAAAGTAGGAACAGTTCCAGGTTATCTCGCAGGTTTAAATATCTCGGATCCTTACCAAAATGAGTTCCTAGTCTTGTACCATAAAATCTGCCATATTTCTCCAGCCCTGACTGCTATTGTAAATTTTTCCTTAAAGGAAATTAAATTGCCACATTTTAAAATTAATATCCATTCACCCTTTACTCAAGAAACCAGGGCTGAGCCCATCAGACTTGAAGCACTATTGCCCCATTTCTTCGTTACTGTTCATTGCCAAGGCTATTGGGGTTGCTGTCTTGAAACAGCTGAACATGTATCTTCAAGAACAAGTTTTAGAGCAATGCCAGTCTGGCATTTGAAAGGGCCTAAGTACAGAAACTATTATTATTATGACTCGATGCTTTCAGGAAGGGTTTCAATAGAAGCCAGGGATTTGTTCTGGTCTTGCTTGATATTTCCACAGCATTTGATACTATTATAGGGAGATATCCCATGTTTAATCACTGAAAACACCCAATATGAAACATATAGTCAAGAAGTGTGCTGACCAGTATGCTGACAGACCAAAACACTGTCACAGCTAAAGAAACTTTGTCCAGATGAGAACTTTAAACTAGAACTGAAGGATACATATCAAGATCTGCCTGTTTATAAGCTCCTGTGTAAATAAAACCAAAGCAGAGGGACAATGCAACAACTTGAGCTCATAAACAGAAGTCACAGATTGGCCAAGGGAAGTCCAGAGGTCACAAGGACCCTCACCCTTGGATGAAGGGGGAGCATTCTGAAATGGAGAAAATGCTGATGCTGACATACAACCTCAGTCCAGATGTTGCAGGATCCCTCCCCCAAAGAAAAGGGGAGAATGAAAAGACCTGCAATGCGGCAAAGACCCTCCACCCACTACATGATTATGCATGAGCTTATGTATATTTATCAGCTGAAAAGTATAAGACGGGGACAAATAAGGAGAAAGGGAGTGGATCCAAAGCAGCCCAGTATCCCCTGTTATCGAGGAGGAAGAAGCCTAGGTGTGGCCAGGAGACTGGAGAGATGAAGTGCCCTGCCTGGGATCAGACAGTGGCGTGGAGTCTGAGGTGGTAAGGAGCCAAAAGCAGCCCAGCAACTCTGCCAGTACCAGACCTGAGTAAGCTCCCAGACAGCCCAGCAACTCTGCCAGTGCCAGACCCAGAAGCAAGCTTCCTTCCAGGACTGCCCTGCAGCTCTGCCAGCACCAGATCGAAGCAAGCCTCCTCCTCTGCCCACATTATCCAGACCTCCAGCTAGAGCCTGCTTTAGAGGTAAACAGGGAAATCACCTGAAGTTGGGACCAGGGGTGAGTAAGTTAGCCATAAGTATTAATATATTAGGCAGGCTAAGGTTTATGGCATGTTTGAAACCACCCATGGTACAGAAAGTTCTTTAGAGTAAACTGGTGCTTAGTTGCCAGGATGTTAGAGACAGGAACTGTTGTTATCTTCTAAATGTTAATCCTGCCAAATCTGATAAATAAAACTCTAATTCTGTGGAGAACACATTGTCTTTTCCTGAACTTAGAATCATGAAGTAAAGTGGGAGGGGAACTGGAAGTGTCCTATAGTAGACAGGTCCCTGCACACCTAAACTTCTTTACACTATTAATAATCAAATTCTGCTCTATAGACTCCAGGAATCTGGAATAGCTGGGGAGATCACATAGAATTATTATTGGTGTTAGTCACTCAAAATGACAAGCAGTAATAATTGGTGTCCCCCAAGACTCGGCCCTTTCTAATGCATTATTTGGATCCAAACATCAGTATATAAAACAGACTAAATAAATAAATAAATAAATAAATAAATAAATAAAGTTAAGGGCAAAAAAGATCCCTGTAGTTAAACACACAAAATGCCTGGGAGTCATACATGATGAGAAGCTGACGATGCATGATCAAATAAAAGCAGTGATTGTTACGCTCTCCTCCTCCAGAGGGAAGGAGTTAGCAATCTGCTGTCGCTCACTCCGCCAGGAGGGCAGAGTTAGCAAACTGTTCTGCTTTTCTCCTGAAAGGGGGAGGAATAGCAATCTGTTATGATCTGCTCCTCCAGAAGGGAGGAGTTAGCTATCTGTAGTGCTGACCCCGCCAGGAGGGCAGAGTTAGTAATCTGTAGCAAACTGTTGTTAGATGCTCCTGTAAAGAAAGGAGGTAGCAAGCTGTTATGGACCAGCTCCCCAGGGAAGAGAAGTTGGCAATCTGTTCTATGATACTCTTCTGAGAAGAGGAGCTAACAATAGGATATTGTACTTCGCTACTGAGATAGCAATCTATCATACCTCCGCTACGGAGTAGCAATCTGTTATATATACAGGCTGCTGGCAAGTCCCATAGAAAGAGAAGGTAGCTATCTATGTAATACTTCCGTGAGCAGTGTTAGTGGTCGGTAGTAGGGATGTGAATCGGGAATCGGACGATTGAAAATATTGTCGATATTTTCAAAATCGTCTGAAATCAGGGGCTCCCCCAAAACGATAGGAAAACCCCACGATATTGTTCATGGGGGTTCTCTTATCATTTTGGGGGAGGGCGGGAAAAACGGCACACAAAAATAACCCTAAACCCACCCCGACCCTTTAAAATTAATCCCTTTGCTTCCCCCACCCTCCTGACCACCCCAAAAACATTATACAGGTACCTAGTGGTCCAGTGGGGGTCCCGGGAGCGATCTCCTGCTCCCGGGCCATCGGCTGCCACTAATCAAAATGGCGCCGATGGCCCTTTGCCCTTACCATGTGACAGGGTATCCGTGCCATTAGCCGTCCCGTGTCACATGGTAGGAGCACTGGATGGCCGCGCCATTTTTAAAGATGGCACCAGCCATCCGGTGCTCCCTCCATGTGACAGGGGCTGGCCAATGGCATGGATACCCTGTCACATGGTAAGGGCAAAGGCCATCGGCGCCATTTTTATTAGTGGCAGCTGACGGCCCGAGAGCGGGAGATCGCTCCCGGGATCCCCACTGGACCACCAGGTACCTGTAAAATGTTTTTGGGGGGGGGGGGGTCGGGAGGGTGGGGGAAGCAAAGGGATTAGTTTTAAAGGGTCGGGGTGGGCTTTTTGTTTATCGGCTCGGGCGCAGCCGATAAACAAAACCGCGATCGGGCCCGATGAAAAAAAAACCACATGTGAATCGGAACCGGAATCCGAACCGATTCCGGTTCCGATTCACATCTCTAGCCAGTAGTGGTTGGTTCCCACAGAGTGATAGTAGTGTAAGGAATGACCACTTGGAGGAAATAGTGAATCTCTAGGCCGATGGTGTTATGATCAGGATGTGAACCCTTGGACCGACTGGAGGATGAATCACCTTAGGAGATGGCTCCCTAGATTCCCCCATCGGGTGGCGAGGCGGAGCAGAAGACAGGGCTGGCTGGCCCTTCGGTGCTGAAGGCTGAGACGGTGGTTGAGAGGATGAAGAGGCGTGCCGTTGGAGCAGCCAACAGTATCTTCGCCACTAGAAGCCCACGGACCCTCCGGGAGGAGCCCATAGGGACCCGGGCAGCTGGGACTTAGGTGGACCTTTGAGAGGTTGATGAGGTCAGTGCAAGGGCCAACCAGATCTTCACCACTGGAAGCCCGCGGTCCCCCCGGGAGGAGCCCGTAGGGACCCGGGCCACTGGGACTTAGATGGGCCCTTGAAGACGGGTGGTCCAGAAGAAGTCCGAGGTCGAGTACCAGAGGATCGCCACTCGCCAGTCCGAGGTCACACACCAAAGAATCACCGCTAGCCAGTCCGAAGTCACACACCGAAGAATCACCGAGAAGAAGCAGGAACCAGGAACTCAAGGATCCAGGGGACTCACCAAAGCAAGCAGACTTGAACAATGAAGTTGCCAAGTCAAGGAATGGCTGTGGACAATCTCCTTATATACTTCCCTGTGCCTGGCCCATCAAGCACAGGTGAAATCAATTTGAAGGACGAGGCCCCTTTAAATTCTGTAAGAGTGCGTGGCCTCGCGCCTATGGCAGCCATCTTGGATCCTGAACGCGGAGGAAGGCGGCCCTACGCCGCAAGGGAGAAGCAGGGATGCTTCCCCTGCCGGCAGCCACCGCGGAGGCCCACGTCGGTGCGAGGGCAAGATGGCCTGAGTTTCCCGGCTTCCTCGATGCTGTCACGGCAGCCCTGCCGCCACAGGTCAGGTAGGGGGTCGCGGCCGCGGAACACAATAGATAGCAGATGACTATAATAAATAAATGAAAAAGAATTGCCATGAAACTGAAACTGACAACGGAGGGAGTCCTCAGAGAGAATAAGACCCGCCCACAAAATGACATCATCATGCTAACGGCAGAGCCGGTAAAAGACGCCGTTCCATCGGGCAGCGAGGGTGAGGGGCAGCCCACTAGCATCGGGTCCTCTGAGAGACAATCCCGGGCTGAAACAAACATTAAAAAAATGAAAAAGAATCGCCATGAAACTGAAACTGACAACGCAGGGAGTCCTCAGAGAGAATGAGACCCGCCCACAAAATGACATCATCATGCTAACGGCAGAGCCGGTAAAAGACGCCGTTCCATCGGGCGTCGCGCGCCAAAGGGGCGCGACAAAGGGGCTTTCCCCTTTGTGCTCCCCTTCGTGCTAACTTTCGTGCTTTGTGTAAAATAAGTTTAGTTATGTTTGTTATTTAATTAACCTCTATTAAGCTGTCTAAAAAGTTTGCTTTTACATTTTTAATTCTAGATGTTCTATGTATCCGACTAAGGAATTATATTTCCTGCTTGTTCAGTTTGCAATGTAAACCGGCCTGATTTGCATTTTATGCAAGAAGGTCGGTATATAAAAATTAAAAATAAATAAATAAATGGCAGCGCCCCCAGGAGGAGATCCTGAGAGGAACTGCTGGCTAGGCTAGAATATGAAGTAAACACAAATAGTTCTTTATTAAGCCGGAAGCTGAACCACCAGAGGTGGCAGTAGAGAGTTGAGGTGTCCGGTAGAGCTGAAGTCCTTCTGATACTGGAATATAATTTCTGGGTCGCTGAGCTGTAGAGAGAGACTAGAAGTAGTGAGTAGATAGGGTATACTGGATACAGGATGATACACTCACAATAGTAGATGTCTGCAATGATCTCTATGCCACAGAGAGTCTTCAGTATATTCAGGAACAGGAGCCGTAAGTGAGCACTGGTTCCTCTAAACAGTCTGTAATAAGAACTCATAATAGCTGTATATGAAATGGCTTCTAGAGTAGAAGAGAGTCTGTAAAGGATTCTAGGAACATGGGCCCTCTTGGAGCGAGTACCGGTTCCTATCTGCAATCTTGCCAATGTAACTCTCGATCTCCGTACCTGCGATAGCATCTTGGAGGAAGGGAGTCTTCAGAGCTATAGGAATGTAGGCCCTCGTGGAACGAGTACCGATTCCTATGTACAATAGAACTCACTGTGTTCATGTCTGCGATCGCTTCCAGGCAATGAGGAGTCTTCTGACTATTCCGGCAATCTGAAATCAAGAAGAGAGAGCGGAGCCCCCATGGAGCGGGTACTCCTGGTAAGTTTGAAAAGGCCGAGCAGTGGGGGAAGGATTCCCCTGGCTGACTTGGATCGTTGTTGCAAGTATCGTGGACTGCCGAAGCAAGTCCTGTTGGAGTTCCTTGCTAACTCGTTAGAGGTTAGCATACAAAGACCTTTTAAAGTGCAGATGGATGACGTCACTACAGGGGGACGTCCCAAGGTTCGCGCCCTTGCTGGTACAAAGTCTGGAGCACGCACCCTTACTTCATCAGGAACATGGTGGATCTGAAGCATCAAGCCAGTCCGGGGACACCGGGACCAAGAGGCAGAGAGAAGCCGAAGCTGCAACTGTCCATCAGAGTCGAAGGGAGTCGCTCCCAAGGTAAAGAGGGTGGAGCGAGGGGCGAGAAGAGGCAAGAACACAACAGTGATCAAATCCAGCAAAACTGTGTTTGCTAGACCCTTTGAAAACCTTGTTGGGACGCTATGAATTTCAATCAGTGGTCCAAGAATTAATCATCCCAAGCTTGGATTATTGTATTTCTCTGTTTATCATGCTTCCAGCCTCCACACTTTGTGTTCTTCAATTGTTACAGAATGTGGCCTAGAACAAGAGGGCTCATATTACCCCTGTATTGTGTGAGGTCCATTGGTTACCAGTGAATTAGCAAGTCCAATTTAAGACTCCTCTCCTGGATCACAAAATACTTGGCCCAGATGTGTTATCTTGGATAAACTCAATGCTATATATTACAACTAGAGATGTGCTTCGTTTTTTTCTACCGGGTCGTTTTTCGGTTCGAATACTTCGTGGTATAATTCGGGTCTTCTCGTTTCGTTTTCGGTTCGTTTGCCCAAAAACGAAACGAGAAACCCGAAACCGGACCGAAAAACGAATCGGTAACGAAGCGAAAAAAAAAAAACCACCCCAAGCATTTAAAAACAATTTTAAGCATTTTCGTACATATATAACAACCCCCCCCCCATCCCGATCCCTCCCCAAGACTTACAAAGATCCCTGGTGGTCCAGCGGAGTCCCGGCTTCCATTTGCCATGCCCTCCGTGCCCTAGTTCGTGCCAGTGCAAGCCGCGCGCCAAAATGGTGCCGAATAGCCCGAACGACCATGTCACAGGGGCTTTCGGCGCTATTGGTCAGCCCCTGTCACATGGCCATCGGCGCCATCTTGTGCTCCTATCATGTGACAGGAGCTGACCAATGGCGCCGAAAGCCTCTGTGACATAGTATGGGCAAAGGCTATCGGCGCCATTTTGGTTACTGGCAGCCGAAAACGAAATCGCTTTCGGACCCTTGCTGGACCCCCAGGGATTATTGGCAAGCCTTGGGGGGGTCAGGAGGGGGCTCCTGACCCCCCCAAGGCTTGCCACATCTCTAATTACAACCCTTCTCGAGCTATGAGGTCATCCCAAAGAAGATTGTTGGATGTTCCCATGGTCCCCTGTGCACGCCTTTCATAGAGTGGTGACAGGGCTTTTATGTTGCATGCCCTACCCTTTAGAACTCATTGCCAATAGCTTTGTGACTGACTGCATGCACAAAAACATTTAAGACCTTTCTATTTTAACTGGTTTTCCCTAACTTGGCTTGATGAACAGTGAGATGGCATTTTGAGGTTTCCATTTTATTATGTGTAATTGTCATATTATTTGTTTTAGCTTGCTTTATGCCAAATCTACTTGTGCATGTTTTTCTGTAAGCCACCTAGAGCTGTGGTTGTAAGTGACTGAAGAGTAAAGAGAGTTCTGAGGTCTGAGGACAAATATACTAGGAGGTGTCAGAGGAAGGGCCACCTGTCTGGGAAAGTCTACCAGAGTAAAGTTAGGAGCCCTAAGCAGAAGAGAATTTCCCTGGAAAATGCAAGGACCAGTATTCTGGGAGGTGCCAAAGGAAGGAGTAGTCTGCCTGGGAAAGTTACCAGAGACTAGCTCAGCTAAAATCAGACTAAGACTCCAAAGAAGAGACAACTGAGGGGGGATATGACCTCTCCAATATTAACACAGCCACCCAATCCTGGTTCCACCTGACTGAACAAACCGCAAATAACATAAACCCAGTGAAATCGAAACTGGTAAAAAATTACCAAGGAAAGAGCAACCCATGGTTCAACTCACACCTTAGATCAATGAAACCCAACCTTAGGAAATTGGAAAAAGAATGGCGAAAATCCAATTGCCCAGGATCCCTTCAAAGATACCGCACACAACTCGCCACCTACAAAAAGATGATCCTGAACACCAAACACGACTACTACAGTCAAAAGATAAAAAACTCAACTAACAACTCCAACTCCCTCTTCAACATTGTAAGAAACCTCATAGACGAGAATAACAACACCCCCAAATCTGAATCGAACAATTTAAGCCAAGACCTTGCCATTTTCTTTAAAAATAAAATAAACAAAATCACTGGCACCTTTAACAATTCCGCAAACACAGTAGAACTTCGAGACACAACAAAGATAACTCCTTGGTCAAATTTCGATCTTATCACAAATATTGAAGCTGAAAAAATGCTAAGGAAGATAAACCCAGCTCGTCATGATCTTGATACCATCCCAACCCGTGAATTAAAGGAAATGGCTCATATTATTGCCCCCTCCATCGCAGCAATTATTAACAAATCACTTGAAGAAGGTGAACTACCTACTAAACTAAAAATTGCAACAATCACTCCAATTCTAAAAAAAAAAAAGAACCTAGACCCAGTCGATCTGAATAATTACCGTCCTATTTCGAACCTTCCCCTCCTTGCAAAAATGATAGAGAAAGCCGCACTGATACAGCTGAATGAACACCTGGAAAGCAACAAAATACTACACCCTTCTCAGCATGGTTTCAGAAAAAATCGCAGTACAGAAACCCTTCTACTAAATTTATCAAACAAAATATAAGAGGATTTGTCAATAAACTCAGCCACCTACTAATTCTATTAGATCTCTCCGCGGCTTTTGACACCGTAGACCATAAAAGCCTGATATGCAGACTTGCAAACATAGATCTGTCAGGAAAAACTCTCGACTGGTTCACCTCATTCCTAAAAGACAACAACTCCTCTGACCCCCTCCCTCTTGAAACTGGGGTTCCGCAAGGTTCCGCCCTCTCGGCCACCCTCTTTAACATCTATCTGCTACCACTTTGCCAACTTATTTCAAGTCTAGGCATTACATACTACATGTACGCCGATGACATTCAACTCCTCATTCCAATAACCTCAACACTCGAAGACGCCCTGAGTCATACAGCTAATCACCTCATCGCTATCAGAAACATGCTGAACCACCTAAAACTATGCCTCAACATGACCAAAACTGAGTGCATCCTCATTGAAAGAAACAACACTGGCCAAATTACCCCACTGCCGCCCTTACAAATCGACAACACTAACATCCAACTGAAGAACAATTCTAAAGACCTCGGTATCTGGATCGACAACGAACTAAACCTCAAAAAGAACATCGCAACAAAAACCAAAGAAGGATTTTACAAATTACACATACTGAAACACCTAAAACTGCTCCTACACCAACAAGAATTCAGAACCGTCCTACAATCTCTTATCTTCAACAGTATCGATTACTGTAACTCGCTCCTGATGGGTCTTCCCAAATCGGCCTTAAAACCTCTTCAACTCTTGCAGAATGCTGCAGCCAGGGTCCTAACCGGCAAGAAAAAAACAGACCACATCTCCCCGGTTCTGAGCAGTCTACACTGGCTTCCAGTCGAACAAAGAATCAAGTTCAAGACTTTAACTATCCTACACAATGCCATCTATAGAACAGAGAACAACGCTCTTGATAACTTGATCCAGATACACAAACCACAACGAACAACAAGGACAACCAGCAAGCTACACCTAGCAATACCCCCTCTCCCTTCAGCTAAGCTCTCCAACACTAGGAACAGAGCCTTCTCCATTGCGGGACCGACAGCATGGAATTCCCTACCAGACAACCTAAAGACAATCAGTGACTCCAAATCATTCAAAAAGGAGCTCAAGACCTGGCTTTTCAGGCAATCATTCACAGCTGGTGTTGGCTAAGCTGTCCGCCTACACTCCGAGACCCGAAATCGCATGCAAGTTTATACGCCACTCGTGCTCCCATACTCGCTGAATCCATGTCTGTATACCGTACCACCCAATTAGTCCCTGTTTGTACAATGCCTGTTATCAGATGATGTTTTTTTCATAATATATTCCCTTTTCAATTTGACTGTACATAGAAGAATGTTATGCGTTAATTGTTTCTCAGTTATATTTTTCTCCTGTAATAAGTTGTTTAAAATGTAAACCGGAGTGAAGGCAGCTTGCTATACCTCAGTATATAAACTCTTCTAAATAAATAAATAAATAAATAAATAAATAAATAAATAAATTCTAAATAAATATGATAGAGGTGTTTAAAATCAAGAGAGGTCTAGAATGGGTAGATGTGAATCGGTTACTTACTCTTTCAGATAATAGAAAGACTAGGGGCACTCCATGAAGTTAGCATGTGGCACATTTAAAACTAATCGGAGAAAGTTCTTTTTCACTCAACGCACAATTAAACTCTGGAATTTGTTGCCAGAGGATGTGGTTAGTGCAGTTAGTATAGCTGTGTTTAAAAAAGGATTGGATAAGTTCTTGGAGGAGAAGTCCATTACCTGCTATTAATTAAGTTGACTTAGAAAATAGCCACTGCTATTACTAGCAACGGTAACATAGAATAGACTTAGTGTTTGGGTACTTGCCAGGTTCTTATGGCCTGGATTGGCCACTGTTGGAAACAGGATGCTGGGCTTGATGGGCCCTTGGTTTGACCCAGTATGGCATGTTCTTATGTTCTTATGACCTTAGAGAAAAGATTACAGCTACCAAACAGCTCTGGTGTGGATCATGTCGCACCTTTGAGAGTACAAAACCCTAGGGATGTGAATCGTTTTTGAACGATTAAAATTATCGTCAGATAATTTTAAAATCGTCCAAAATCATTAGAGTGCACGATACAATACAAATGCCCCCGATTTATCATCAGGGGCATTTGTATTGTATCGTTAAATAGGGCGCGGGAAAACCGGCACACCAAAAAAACCCTAAAACCCACCCCGAACCTTTAAAACAAATCCCCTACCCTCCCGAACCCCCCCAAAATGTTTTAAATTACCTGGGGTCCAGTGGGGGGGGGTCCCGGTGCGATCTCCAGCTCTCTGGCCATGGCTGCGTTAAGAGAAATGGCGCCGGTGGCCCTTTGCCCTTATCATGTGACAGCGCAAAGGTAGCGCCGGCGCCATTTTGGTTCCTGGCTCCCGACGTCACGCGTGCAGGAGATCGCCCCCGGACCCCCGCTGGACCCCCAGGGACTTTTGGCCAGCTTGGGGGGGCCTCCTGACCCCCACAAGACTTGCCAAAAGTCCAGCGGGGGTCCGGGAGCGACCTCCTGCACGTGGGCCGTATTGCCAATCTTCAAAATGGACCGGCGCTACCTTTGCCCTCACTATGTCATACGGGCGACGGTCGCCCGATTTACGATTTTTAACGATTTAAAAAAAAAAAAAAAAAACACGACGATAGATTTCCCTCCCCCCCCAGCCATAATTGATCGTTAAGACGATCGATCATACCCCTACAAAACCCTATAGGTCTGAAAAGAATTAACTTTTTTTCCTCATCCCATAGACACAGAATGGGAGAAAAGCCTTAGTAAATCAGGTCTCTAGCTGGATAAATGCCAATATTCAGCATTATCTGGCTTAGCTAGCTGGATTACTTTAGGACTGCATGAAAGAAGTTCTAAAGTTAGCCAAACAGCCTTATCTGGCTAACTTTGAAATAGTTGTGGCTGAATATGGACCTCTGACATTTTTGCAAATGTCAGGAGGAGGATGGCAAGGAGATCCCTTGCTTTGTGTGTCTAGTGCCCTGGACACCCCAAAATAAACTGAGAAGAGCAATGAAGCCAAAACTGCAGCCTACAAAGTCCTTGTGTTCACTGGGGTGAAGTCAGGACTGAATTAACGTGCTCCTTATGACATAGAGCTACAATAGTTGGCAATCATGCTCATAACCCTTTCCTTAGCATGCTACCCTGCCTTTTTGCAGCCATGAAATTATGCAAATTTTAAAACTGTTCAGTGCTAAAACAGTAATTTCCTTATCTGTTCAATTTGGACTTTTTCAAACTTGATCACCTTTATGCAGGTAAGCATATGTTCATTGTTCCACAAACTGCAGAGACATTTACAGGGGTGGGATTAGATCAGGGTAGGCAACAACGCATTTAGTTCTGCCTGGAAAAATTACCTGCAGAAAAAGCAGATTCAAATCTCTATGGGTACTATTTCCATGGCAATAATCAAAGCAAAACTCTATGCATAGTTTTGCTTTGATTGCTGGTGCAAATGTGGGCTGTTTAATTATTGCCTATAAATATGAAGAAGCCATTTCTTTTATTTTGGATGGGATATGTACCAAGTGTGCTATACCTTCCAAACACTGCATTCTGCGGCAGGTTCCATTTTGTAGTTGAAATGTCTGCTTGCACTTCTGGCAGCTCTCAGCATTGATGCACAGATCGCAGTTCAGCTTGCATGCTTCACAGCTGTATTTGTTGTGATCCTCATAGAAGCCTTGGGGGCAGTGCAGCTTACAGTGACTATTGTGGAGAAAGCGTGCTGTTCCATCTACATCTAAAGAACAAACAGGTGTCAAGTGCAATGGCCATCTAGGACATAGAGTAACATATTAAACTACAAAAATGAAATCCACTAAACAATACTGAATATAAGAGGTTACTTTTCAAGAGTTTTTTCTGTAGATACCTATTAGAAAATCAAGCTTTTTTCACATGCACTAAATTTATTTTTTTGCACATCCTTTAATATTGGCACCTTTCCGCAAAAATCTCTTCTAGATAATGGTCTCCTCACCTAGCATCTTACACTTTCTGATCCTAGGAAACAACTCTCAAATGATCACATCTTGTTATCATTACCTTCAGCGTCTGAGGCTTCCCCTCGCAGGGAAAAATGCTTAAAAGAGGTGGCTTTCCATTTCGTTCAGAATTATCCTAGCCTGGCAGCAAGATCTCAGTATTCTGCAGCTATTGGAAGAGGCTCATTATCCCAAGGACTCTACTTCCTGGGAAGACAAAAAGGCTTCTAGATTCATTTCTAATGAATCTTACAGTATCTCAGGCAGCAGTTATGCTTACAGCCAGTCTTCACGTTCTTAGGATGCTCAAGGCATAGACATAATAAGGTATATGGTCTACTATTGAGACATATTCCTAATACAAATGGGGAGTAAGGAAGCTTAACTTTTTTCCTGAGGAGATTAAAATCACAATCCAGGATGTGTCTTCAGTTTTACTCCAAATTTAAAGTTAATACTTCAGACTTACAGACAACACTCGCAATCAACAAAACTGGACCACTGTCAGACAACTCTCAACAGCATTGTCTTTAAGGAGATGGAAAAGTTAATTGCATAACACAGTGTCAATGGACTTATCCTCCATGTGGAACCCAAGGATCCATCACTGTCCCTGTCCTTATTCCAGGAAGCAAAAGCAGATAAAACCTGGATATCTTAGTTTGAGATAAAGAGAAGAGAAAGTAGAGTGAGTAGAAGAAGAGAAAATGATTGAGTAGAAAAAGGCAAAGAATGGGGAAGTATGTTAAAAGACAGGAAACAGAGAGTAGGATTAAATGGTCAGTTTTCACAGTGGAAAAAGATAAACAGTGGAGTGCCTCAGGGATCTATACTTGGACCAGTGCTTTTCAATATATTTATAAATGATCTGGAAAGAGGTACGATGAGTGAGGTGATCAAATTTGCAGATGACACAAAATTATTCAGAGTAGTTAATTCATAAGTGGTTTGTGATAAATTGCAGGAGGATCTTGCGAGGCTAGAAGATTGGGCATCCATATGGCAGATGAAATATAATGTGGACAAGTGCAAGGTGATGCATATAGGGAAAAATGTTAGGTTCCATTTTAGGAGTTACCACCCGGGAAAAAGATCTGGGCATCATAGTGGATATTGAAATCGTAGGCTCAGTGTGCTGTGGTAGTCAAAAAAGCAAACAGAATTTTAGGAATTATTAGGAAGGGAATGGCAAATAAAATGCTCAATGGTTAGACTGCACCTTGAATACTATGTGCAATTCTAGTCACTGCATCTCAAAAAAGATATAGTTGCACTGGAGAAAGAACAGAGAAGGGCAACTAAAATGATAAAGGGTATGGAACAACTCCCTGTGAGGAATGGCTAAAGAGGTTAGGACTGTTCAGCTTGGAGAAGAGGCGGCTGAGGGGGGATATGATAGAAGTCTACAAAATCATGATTATTTACTCTTTCGGATAATATAAGGACGGGGCACTCCATGAAGTTAGCAAGTAGCACATTTAAAACAAATTAAAATTCTTTTTCACTCAAAGCACAATTAAGCTCTGGAATTTGTGTTTAAAATAGCTAATGTAGATGGGTTTAAAAAAGGTTTTGATAAGTTCTTTGAGAAGAAGTCCATAAACTGCTATTAATCAATAGGGAATAGCAACTGCTTGTTGCCGGCATTAGTAGCATGGGATCTATTTAATGTTAGGGTACTTGCCAGGTACTTGCAAATTGGATTGGCCATTGTTGGAGACAGAATACTGGGCTTGATGGACTCTTGGTCTGACCTAGCATGGCATATCTTAAGTTCTTAGGTTCTTATGTATGAAGTTTTAGGATACCCAAGAGCTATGCCACCAAATTAATTTACTCCTCCATGAGGCAAAAGGCTATTTTTAGACAAGGCTAGAAGATTTATATGGAGTATTCGTGGTTGTCTCTCTCAATACTTGTAGGAGTAAATCTTTGTAGGAGAGATCCAAACTCCCTCCTGGAAGAAGTTGTGAAGACAATAGTGATGGAATTCAAAAGGGCATGGGATGAACACTGCGGATCCCTACAAGCTTGAAATGAAAAAATGGGGTAACTTGTGATTACTCTAGTTGTAACACTTCTGCATAGAGATAACCTGCACAGAGTGGCAGTTACTACCACTCTTAACAGAAACCAAGGGAATAACCTGCATGGAGTAGCAGTTAGTACCCTTAATAGTAGACATGGGGGTAACCTGCACTGGGCAGACTGGATGGACCTTTTAGTCTTTATCTGCTGTCAGTTACTAACTGTGTCATTATGTTACCCCCAAGTCAGCCCAAATATCTTTCTTGCAGCAATAGAAAAAACTGAATAACATAAATGTTTCCAGATAATCATGTATGTGCACACTTATTCTTTATCTTCATTATGGGGGTTTTCCAGAGATTTTTTTGATTGTTTTTTGTTTTCAGAGATTTTATTTGTTTGCTTTTTTGTGGGGGGGGGGGGGGGGGGGGGGGGTTATTTTTGGGAAATAGGACGTACTATTTGGAAATAGGACATACTATTAGCTATTAGCTAATACTGTGCCCTATTTCCCGAAAACAAAAAGTAATGAAATATTTACATTTTTTGGATTGAAACAAAATGAAAATGGGCTTATTGATCAATGTTTTATACTTTAGTTTCAGACAAATACATATCCCTAATATGCAGTCCGTTTACACAGATCCAAAAGTTTAGTGAATTCAGCCCATTGTGTTTCCACCATCCAAAACTTTTCAAATAGTTTTCTATTACTTATTGTAATCATTGCCATTCTTTTAAATATTAAGATCTTTTGTATAAGCACTTTTTTCCCCTTTAGAAACCAACTGATTTATTAATAAATTAGTGTACTTTCAAAGTCTGAAATATTAATTTTTTGCAGATTTTTTAAATCAGTAATAAGTATCCACAAAATGTGTTGTAATGATCTACACAGTAAATTACTTTGTGCCTGGTATGTGAAATGATTTACTGAGAAACTATTTTTTTCATGTGCCCATGTTTTTAAATTATGCAGGTTTAATCCTGTTGCATATATTTGGAAAATAGAATTAATTTATGGTCACACAGGAACTAAGATGATCATAGTTAAAATCTACTGAAAGCCAGCAGTAATCAGCTGCTTTCACATTCCACTCTGCTTCTTTTTTCAAAGAATAAATTTCAAGGAAAAAAGAAGGTGATAATAAAAAGGAAATAACTTCAATATGGAGAATTTGCTACTCACCAATGCCACAAACTGTACATTCAAATGGTTCCTGGCCACGGCACTCTTCACAGCTTGCATGACAATCTACACATTGGTTATTCAGAATAAACTGCCCATGAGGGCAAGAAAGAGCAGATGTTTCAGGATGCAAAGGAAGCAGAATAAAAATCAAAAAGCATAATTTGGATGTAGCAGCTTTCATCCTTTCTTTTCTGTAAAGGTTCCTTTAGAAAGTTGTCGTTCATGCAGAGTTGCACACTCAGACAATGGATGGAGAGAGATCTAAATCGGAGGTTCTGCTAGACTGGGTACATAAGTTTCAGAAGAGCAACCTGAGCCACAAACAGGTTTGACCAGTTTGGCGTCCACTCACTAGGATGGTAAAAGATCACATTGTGCAGGGAGGCAGACTGAAATCCTAAAAGCAAAAATAGAGCATCTGTGGGTTTTTTCTGTAATAATATATCTCGCTTTTGACGAGGAGGACGTCTTCCTGTAATTCAGTCTAGAGCCTCACCAGTTTCCATATTCTCCCTCCTTAAAGTTTTATTAAGCTAATGCACACAGCTGAGGGATTTTCACCTCCAAAATGTCCCTCTTAAAAGCTTTCAGGTGTAAGCATGCATAATAGTAGTTGTAAATACTGAAACCTATTACTGTTTATTTTTAACATTTAAATATAATTCATGAACATAATTAATTCATTAGGGCCAATAAGAAAGAAAAGTAGGAATATGTCTGAAAGCTAAGTGAAGGAACAAGAGTCAAGAACATACACCATTCTATACATGTGCTCTTCCTGAATCCATTTTCAGCAGAAATTTACTGGAAAAGTGTTAGCATAGGTGTCTGATGGCAAGCAGTGTGGTAGTGTAGGAATAGGATATGCTTTTCAGGAGTAGGATGGTAGGAATAGGATATGCTTTTCAGAATCTTCAAACACTTGCTATACCTCTGGAAGGAAATCTCCAGCAACTGGGAACTGATTTTTCATTAGAACGATCTTTCATGGGAAAGAGAAAAGGAATGACTGTGGGCCTGAGGAAAGAATATGATATCATCACATGACTAGAATTAGCACAAAGCTCTGTGCTAAAACAATGATTCACTGCGGCCTCCCAGCTATCCGTCTGTTGAGGATCTGCATTACTGTTCCTCCTGTGAGCTCATCCGACACCTCCATTCTTCCACTAAAACATTTGGGAACCACCCTCTTACAAATCAGTAACCAGGATAAGAAAGCAAATAATGCAACCTGTAAAATAGGAAGGAGAAAAAAATGACTGGCAACTAATCTGACAAACATTCATTTCAATGCGTTTATATCCCACCTAGAGCAATCTTACTATGCTAAGTGGACAGAAACCTGCAAAGATTTTCATGGATTTGCTGAATTAGTTTGCTGAACTTTTGTTTTGTTTTTTGGCAAAACTCTAATGTGGATTTCTATAAATAAGTGAATTTGCTTTAGATTTCAAGTGAATTTAGTGCTTGGAATTTCTTCTAATTCACTGGGAAAACTTCACACAGTTTTCTCTGCAAATCCTTGGGAAAATCCCAAGTACAGACAAATTCAAAACTAAGATGAAATCAACCTGGGTTTAGTTTGAACTTGATTTCTTTGCACTACTTTAATATGAAAAAGGAAGATTTATTTTTTTTATGTTGATGAAAAGCTACGCAATCTGATTTACAAGAAAAGAAAATCGGTGTCTCGCCTTAGGGGAGCTTCTTAGCTTAGCAATGACCTCCATAGCTTGAAACAAGAGTTGAGAAAATATGACCATCGCCGGCATAAATCCAGATTAGAAGTGAATGAGAAGTCTACTTTAATAAATTCCAGGATTATCAAAAGACAGCCAAAGCAAATTCAGTCTGCTCGAAACCAATCTCGTGAACTATTTCATACAGTTAAATCTCTAACTCTTTTCTCTTCTAACCCTATGCAGTCTTCTCTTAAGGGTAGATTTTAAATAGGCCGCACGCATAAAATCCGGCCTTTCTGCGCGTGGCCAGGCCTTGCTCACGCCAAGCCTATTTTCAAAAAGGCCCGGCCATGCATGTAAAGGCCAGTACACGCATACGTGCTGGCCTCTCTGCAAGGGGTGGGCCGGGACAGTGGCACTGATTGCTGTCCTGGCTGCCGGTACACGCAACTTACTTCAGGTCGGGCCCTGAAGTAAGTTGAAAAAGAAGGAACAAAAAAAAAGGTATGATTTAGGGGTTGGGGAGGATAGGGGAAGGGGAAGGGGAAGGGGAAGGGAGGTTAGGGGAGGTAGCACGTGCACATGGATGCGTGCACCTTTCTTTAAAAATCTACCCCTTAATGTACGGTCTTTTGGCCTATTTTTAAAGAATAAATTGACAAACTTTCCTTGTCTTTTCCAATAAAGTCTATAGTAGCTTCTACTGATAAGGTGCCTTTATGCCTTTGACATTACTGACTCTTCTGAGATTACTGATAGTATCACTAATCTAAATACAAATTTCAGTTTCTTGACCAATTTCTCAAATGCCAATTTCAAGTATCTGAGCTCTGAGCTAGTTAGCTTTCTATGTGAAACGCTTAAATTTTCCCTTCAGGAAGGTTTTGTTAACTCTACTCTAATAACTGCCACTGTTAAACCTGTCCTAAAAAAGGCTGATTTGGATGTCAGTGAGGACAATAATTATCGACCCATTTCAAATTTACCATTTTTGGCCAAAATACTTGAAAAGGTAGTATTGCAACAACTTCAAGAATTTATTTATACATTTGCAATTTTAGATATTCATCAATATGCTTCAGGCCTAATCATAATGTTGAGACCCTTTTGTTGTCGCTCTTTGATGTTTTTAGGCGGGACTTTGAAAGTGGATCCCTGTTCTTTTGGTTCTGTTGAATTTAACAGCTGCATTTGACACAATAGACCATGGAATCATTTTACAGCGCCTGGGCGATATCAGAATTAGTAGTATTGTTTTCCAATGGTTTCGATCTTTTTTGACTGATAGATCTCAATTTATTTCTCTTGCTGGTCAGAAATCTGAATTGTTTTTATTAAATATTGGAGTATCTCAGGGTTCTGCCTTATCTGCCTCATTGCTTAACATCTTTGTTTCTCCCATCTGTCATGTTTTGGCGGTTGTGGACATTGGATATCGCCGCTATGCAGAGGACACCCAATTTTATGTCTCAATTGGCAATTCCTGCCCAGAAGCCCTCGATAAAATTGCCAAATGTTTAACTACTCTAAGACTTTGGCTTACAGACAATAGGCTGTCTTTAAATTTAAAAAATACTGATATTGTTTATTTAGCACGATATCCATCAAATGATTTACTGAATGATTTGATTCTTGAAGAATAAAGATTCCGATTATCACTCAGGCATGTAATCTTGGGATCATCTTGGATTCCTTGCTGTCTTTGAAACCCCTGATTAATCATGTTGTAAACTCATTATAAATTATACATTATAGAGGCTGTGCCCCTTTCTGAACGAAAATGATTTGAAAACTGTGTTGCATTTTGTGTTATCTCATCTGGACTATTGCAATGCTTTATATCTAGGTCTTCCAGTCCTCCATAACGGCATTGTAATATGTCCAGAATTCCGCCACTATTTTCCAACACATCACACCAATTTTATCTAAGTATCATTGGTTGCCTGTTCAGTGGAGAATAAAATGTAATGTTAATTTTCAAGAGGGTCAATGGTCTTGTGCCTCAATGTTTTAATATTTGCCTGGATTTTTATTGACCCTCTAGACAGCTTAGATCAGCCTCCTTAAATCTACTGGATGTTCCTTCATTCAAAGTTGTTCAATTAGATGAATCCTGTGAGTGCTTATTTTATGTGCAGGGACCTGAGCTCAGGAACTCACTTCCCCATCCCATCAAAGAAGAGACTTCCTACCTCAAGTTCAGAAAGCTGGTAAAGGGTTTCTTTTTTCAACAAGCTTTTATTTATCTATTTATTTATTTAAAATCTTTTCTATACCATCGCAAAGTTATATACCATCGCAACGGTTTACATGAGGCACATATTTAATGTGGGTAAAAGTGTACTATAGTGTTATGGTCTGGATGTGGATCCTTGGGCCGACCGGCAAGAAGAGACGGTCGGAAGGCAGACACACTCAGCGAGGGATGGATCTTTACCTGGAAACCCGTGACCCTACCAGAGGAGCTGTTAAGGCCCGGGTCGCTAGGACTTAGGTGGCTTCGCCCTGGAAGCCCGAGGTCCCCCCAGGAGGAGCCCGTAGGGACCCGGACCGCTGGGACTTAGGAGAGTCACTGGCATGGACGGTACCTGGAGCGGACAGAGGTCAGGACTGGCAGCAGAAGACTGAGACGAGGAGGCGTACCGGAGTCTGGGCAGGCAGCTAGAAACGAATCAGTGAGACGAACCAGGATCAGGACAGGCAGCAATCAGGCAGAATCGTGAGACAAACCAGGATCAGGACAGGCAGCAATCAGGCAGAATCGTGAGACAAACCAGGATCAGGAACTCAGGAACAGCAACTAACTCTCTCCAAGGAGTGACCACGTTGCAAGGCAAAGCAAGGAAGGAAGCTGCGAGCTTAAATCCCCCGCCGGGGCTTACGTCAGAGCAAGGGGCGTTTCAGGACTTCCGGGTGCTGGACCTTTAAGAGGCCTGGCTTCGCGCGCGCGTGTTCCCCTGCAGGGGGCGGAGCTACCATCGGGCTGAGCCGGCGTCTCCACGAGGAGGACGCCGCTGCCATGCGGCCAGGCCCGCCCAGAATTGCGCGGCTCGCGGCGCTGGAAGAGACCCGTGGGGAAGGTAAGGACCCGGTCGCTGCGTAAGCGACTGGGGCTGTAACATATAGTACATTCTAACAGGTGCCATCAAAGGTTCGGTTACAATATATCATTAGACAAAATAATTTTTAGAGAAGTAGGTCATGACTAAGTGTACCGAAGGTACTTTCACATGTAAATTTATCATACATAGTGTTATCAATATGCTTACTGTGATGTAGAGTTCATAGACTACTCTACTGTATCGTCCTAAGTACTGTGTGTCGGTGCTTATCTGCCTATTCCTGAATAATTCCTATTCTCCCGTCTCTTTGTATAAAAAGCCATATTTTTAAACTTTTCTTAAATGCCTTTTAATTAGAATATGTTAATTTTATGGACGTTTAAGCTGATGGTCTCCAGAGTGTTCTAAATTATTATATGGCTGGTTTGTACAAGTATAGTTCTACTCCTCTTATTATTTATAGTAATTATTGGTTTATATACAATGCCATAAACATGACAAGAAAAGGCAGGAGAATAAGAATACAAAACAAATAATAAAACAAATTACAAGAAAACGTATCATCTCCTAATTAGCCATAGACCACAATAAAGAGTGGTGGACTTTAAAGAAAAAGGAGAGCTACAGTAACAATTAAAGAAAAAGCAAAAGCAATAACTTGCTATAAATTGGAGAATATATACTTTAACTAAAAGAGCTATCAGGTGCTGGCAAAGAGATCTCTTCTGATCAAAGAATAAACAAAGCTGGTAAGGAAGGAAAAAAATAATATCTATTTCCAGCATATGAAATGATAATTTACACGGATATCTAAGAAGAAAAGTGGCACCTAAATAAACTACTTCCTGATGCATTGCAAGAAAATTTTTTCTCCTCTCTTGGGTAGTTTTAACTACATCTGGATAAATCCAGATATGTTCCCATAGAATTGAGTTTGATCTTTGTGAAAATACAATTTCAAAATCATATTCAAGTCCTGCTCAAACACAAAGGATACCATAAGAGTCTGTCTTTCCACAGCCACTTCTGCTGAACTTTCCAATATTACAGACACATCTAATGGTAGTTCTGGTGGGATAAGATGGCAAACCTCTTCTCTTCTGCCCACAGGTAGAAAAAAGACTCTGTTAATCGATGGGCAAGAATCAGCTGATAAACCAAGAACTTCAATGAAATATTTTTTAAGAGTATCTCAAACAGAAGTCCCAAGAAGCTTAGAAAAGCTTAGAAACCACAGGTGTAGATGCCTTGAGAAGTTTTCCAACTGTTCTATCTGTTGTTATTTAGGAGAGTTGTGGGTGGATCCTTGGACCAGTGGCAGAAGACCACGCCCCCGGGGGAAGATCCTGAGAGGGACCACCGGTCAGGCTCAGAGTTAGGAGACACACACTAGTTCGTTTAATAGACAGTATACTGAACCACCAGAGGTGGCAGTAGTGATCTGGAATGCCCGGCTGGGCTGTAGTCCCTCAGATACTGGAACAGCGATCCCTGGAGGCTGAGCTGTAGAGAAACTGAAATACAGTGAGTAGGCAGGGTATGCAGAGTTCATGTACCAAACCTGATGGTAACACACACAATGTCTCATAGAAGCCCAGGAGCTGGAATGTATAGGCACTCGAGGAACAAGTACCTGGTTCCAGGGAAAGCTCTGAGAGAACAATGGTAACTCACTGATGTAGTTGGCAGTGATGACTTCCAGACAGAAGAGAATATGGAGCAAATCTGGGAACGAGGGTCCTCGAGGAGCGAGTACCGGTTCCAGACTGTCACCTGAAAAACAAAGGAGAGAGCGAGACCCCCGAGGAGCGGGTACCCCTGGTAAGTCCGAGGAGGCAGAGTAGCTTAGGTAGAGTAACCCTTGCTAACCCGAACTGTTAGCAAATTCTAAAACCTTATATATCCGTCGCGGGTGACGTCATCTCAGGGGAACGCCCCTGAGGTTCGCGCCATCTCCGGTATTTCAGCCAGGGCCGTGCCGTGCGCGCACCCCTAGGCCTCCAGGAAACATGGTGGGTTGCAGCGTCTAGCCGGTCCGGGGACACCGGAGGACCGGCAGAAGGACGCCGCGACAGCCTATTTTCCCGTGGGCGAAGAGGAAGGCGCCAAAGAGGTAAGGAGGGCGGAGAGAGGGAGTCGGGAACCGACGGACACAACTCTATCTTCCAATGAATAGAATTCGTATCTTGAATTAAAGCTGAATTTACTTTTTGGAGCTCTTGTACATGCTTTTCCATATCGCCCACTCTAGATTGTATTCCTTGAAGCCTCTGCGAATGGACTTCCCGAAGTTCAGAAACTGATTTTACTAACAAGCCAACGTCAAATGCAAAGTTGGTAATTGCAGAATTACTCTCACCAGGACAGACCATAGAACATAAGAAACATAAGAACATAAGAAAATGCCATACTGGGTCAGACCAAGGGTCCATCAAGCCCAGCATCCTGTTTCCAACAGTGGCCAATCCAGGCCATAAGAACCTGGCAAGTACCCAAACACTAAGTCTATTCCATGTTACCATTGCTAATGGCAGTGGCTATTCTCTAAGGGGCGGATTTTCAGAGCCCTGCTCGCCTAAATCCGCCTAAACCGGGCGGATTTAGGCGAGCAGGGCCCTGCGCGCCGGTGAGCCTATTTTACATAGGCTCACCGGCGCGCGCAGAGCCCCGGGACTCGCGTAAGTCCCGGGGTTCTCCGAGGGGGGCGTGTCGGGGGCGGGCCCGAACCGCGCGGCGTTTAGGGGGCGGCGTTTAGGGAGCGTTTCGGGGGCGGACCCGGAGGCGTGGTTACGGCCCGGGGCGGCCCAGGGGCGTGGCCGTGCCCACCGGTCCCGCCCCCAGGACGCGTCCCGGCGCGCAGGAGGCCCGCTGACGCGCGGGGATTTACGCCTCCCTCCGGGAGGCGTAAATCCCCCAACAAAGGTAAGGGGGGGGCTTAGACAGGGCCGGGTGGGTGGGTTAGGTAGGGGAAGGGAGGGGAAGGTGAGGGGAGGGCAAAAGGAAGTTCCCTCCGAGGCCGCTCCGATTTCGGAGCGGCCTTGGAGGGAACGGGGGTAGGCTGCGCGGCTCGGCGCACGCCGGCTATACAAAATCGATAGCCTTGCGCGCGCCGATCCAGGTTTTTAGCAGATACACGCGGCTCCGCGCGTATCTACTAAAATCCAGCGTACTTTTGTTTGCGCCTGGAGCGCAAACAAAAGTAGGCCTATTCGCAGAGTCTGAAAATCCGCCCCTAAGTGAACTTAATAGCAGGTAATGGACTTCTCCTCCAAGAACTTATCCAATCCTTTTTTAAACACAGCTATACTAACTGCACTAACCACATCCTCTGGCAACAAATTCCAGAGTTTAATTGTGCGTTGAGTAAAAAAGAACTTTCTCCGATTAGTTTTAAATGTGCCCCATGCTAACTTCATGGAGTGCCCCCTAGTCTTTCTACTATCCGAAAGAGTAAATAACCGATTCACATCTACCCGTTTTAGACCTCTCATGATTTTAAACACCTAGAAAGCCTAAAGAAATTTAAGCTGGTCTTACCAAGGGTTGTAGAGAGCGACTCTCAAGAGGCGAAGAAGAGAAATCACCATAGGCAGCTTCCAATGCAGAAGCACACAAACTCGGTGTATCTGAATTCCTTCCATCAGAATGTTCTATTCCAGCTGCAGCTTCCCCCATTGGAGAGCAAACTGCATCATTTTCTTGCGCCAACTCCGGCACAGCAACTAAAGAAATGCTCGGCTGGAGGTGCCTGCGCTCACTCCTAGGGCTCCTCAATGGATCCGGAACGCTTATGTTCTTCCAATAGTTGGCACAAAATGGAGTCAAGCATTTGCGGCTGGGGATAACTTTAGGTAAGGAGGGATATTGCCTGGGTCTCCCCTTTCTCTTAGGAACCATCATAAGGGATTTTAAATGAAGAAAGCAAGGAGCTCCAGAAAAAACTGCTGCCTAGCAAGCCGCCATCTTGACTCCACACCCATTGGTTTATAATTTTATTTATCATTTTACTTTGTTTTTTAAGCTAAAGTAATTTTAATAACAGGAGGATTAGAGACTATGCAGAGCTCATTACAAGTTATGTTTATGTTGCGTGATTTGTCATATTAAATGAAATTTTTGTTTTAGATATTTTAACTTATGTTGTGGTTTTATGACTGTATTTATTATAAACTGCTAAAAATTTTTGATTAGCGGTATATAAATTTTGAAATAAATAAATACATTTCAAAATTTGACATCTTTGTCTGCATTTTTAAGCTGTACCCATGATAATGTTGTAATAGGATCTCTATGCATGGTGTTTCTGAACGTAAAGGGGTACATTTTAAAAAAACAGCGCGCGCGTGTACTTTTGTTCGCACATCAGGCGCAAACAAATGTACACTGGATTTTAGAAGATACGCGTGTAGCCGCGCGTATCTTATAAAATCTGGGGTCGGCGCGCGCAAGGGGGTGCACATTTGTGCAACTTGTGCACGTCGAGCCCTGCGCGCGCTGCCCGTTCCCTCCCCCTGCACCTTCCCCTCCCTAACCCACCCCTCGGCCCTATCTAGACCCCCCCCCCCCACCTTTATTCGAAAAGTTACTATTGCCTCTGGGCAGTAGTAACTTACGCGCGCCGGCTGTCTGCTGGCGCGGCAGCCCCCAACACAGGCCGCTGTGTCAGGGCACTCGGCCACGCCCCCAGACCACCTACACACCCCCAAACATGCCCCTGATTTGACACCACGCCCCCATGGCCACGCCCCCGACCAGCCCTTTTTGCAAGCCCCGGGACTTACGTGCGTCCCAGGGCTTGCACGTGCCGCCGAGCCTATGCAAAATAGGGTCGGCGCGCGCAGGGGCATTTTTAAAGGGCTACGCACGTAACTTATGCGCATATCTCTTTTAAAATCCGGTCCAAAGGGTGCATGAGAGTTTAGGGTATTATGCTAATCCTTTAAAAAACAGATTGTGAAAAGACAAATGTAAGGATAATCAAATTTATATAGTCAATGCTTGAAGGTTCTTTTCCCCCGATCACCCAGAAACTCAGAAAGTGAACAGACTGAATGGAATACTATTAAGAATTTGGCAAAATATTTAGCTGACTGTGAGACATTTTCCCAGTGAGTTCAGAATCATGAGAAACCTCAAAGCTGGCAGTGTTGGATCTAGAGCTATGGTAGTGTTTGACAGCTCTCCCGCCGAGTTTATAACTGCCGCAGTTTGACAGCTTCTCTGTCGTTCAGTAGACTGTATTTGGAAAGTTAACAGATCTAAGTTTCTTTATGTTGTTCATTTTTTGTTTTCCATTTTTACCTGCATAAGAAAAAGAAAAAGAAGCCTTATGTCAGTGACATAAATATCTCATTATTGGTAAATGATTATAATGAAACCGCTATCTGATGGGAGGAGCAATCAGAAATGAATCTCCATGAGGAGTTAGCAATCTGTAATGATTCTCCATGAGGAGTTAGCAATCTGTAATGAACCTCTGTGAGGAGTTGACAATCTGTAGTATTTAGAAGAGTTGTGGATGGATCCTTGGACCAGTGGCAGATGACCACACCCCCGGAAGAGACCCTGAGAGGAACCACCGGTCAGGCTCAGAGTAGGGAGACAGACACACACTAGTTCTTTTATTAGACAGTATACTGAACCACCAGAGGTAGCAGTAGTGAGCTGGAATGCCCGGCTGGGCTGTAGTCCCTCAGAAGCTGGAACAGCGATCCCTGGAGGCTGTGCTGTAGAGAAACTGAAATATAGTGAGTAGGCAGGGTAAGCAGAGTTCATGTACCGAACCTGATGGTAAGACTCACACAATGTCTCATAGAAGCCCAGGAGCTGGAATGTATAGGCTTTCGAGGAGCGAGTACCTGGTTCCAGGGAAAACTCTGAGAGAGAGATGGTAACTCACAGATGTAGTAGGTAGGTGCTGACTTCCAGGCAGAAGTGAATTCGAAGAAGCCGGGAACAAGGGCTCTCGAGGAGCGAGTACTGGTTCCAGACTGCAATCTACAAAGTAAGAGAGAGAGCGAGGCCCCCGAGGAGCGGGTACCCCTGGTTAGTCCGAGGAGGCAGAGTAACTTAGATAGAACGAATCCAAACCCGTTGTCATTCCTTATCCTTGCTAACTCGCAGCTCAATACAGTAAAGTGCGGCCGCGGTTATCCTGCTCCTAACCTGCTTTCTACTCACTTTCCGGCTGCGTTAGCCCTTCCTGCGATACACAATCCCCTTTAACCGATTCTTACCCCCTCTTTAAATCCCCGGGTAACCCCTTCTGCACGCGGCATGTATATCAGATGTAAACGATCGAATTAGCTATTCCCTCCCATACAGTAATGCTCGCCCCAACTATCATTATTTTACCCTGCCATTTTGCCCCGCGTTTAACCTGCTAACTTACCGCCTACCCCTACCCCTGCGTTAGAGGCAAGGGTTAAGGGTAGACGGCAAACTTTCCCACAAAAGAAAACCTAAAAACCTAAAATGGGACTCTGTATTGCCACTTGAAAAAAACTCTAAGCGTCAGATTTCAAAATCAGGATGCTTTTTCCAAATCAAAATTCAAAAACATTAAGAATTATATTGGCGCCATTAAGCCCTGGGCATTAAATATAGGAAAGGGCAGCTTTTAATCTCTTATTTACTGTCCATTTCTATTTTATTATTGTCGGCTAGCCCCCCCCCCCTTTTTTTTTAAATGATATTGTGAATTATTGCACTACACATGCGATTCCTTAAATGAACTTAAAACAATAATGCTAGATACATATATACTAACATTTGCAGCGAGCCCCGCTTTTGGTAAAGTTGTTATAAATACCTTGGATGTCACTTTCCGAATCCCCCATCTCCACGCGGGCGGGCAGGCGTGCAGTCATCGAGGCGGGAGCCGGCGGGTGCGCGTTCATCCAGGCGGCGAAAGAGGCCTCCAGCAGCCCCTGCCGGCAGTGAATGAATGCACGCCTGTGTACGCCCGTGCAATTTCGGCGCTCAAGGCAGGGCATTAGAGAACGCCGACGTCACATGCCATGACGTCAAACGTCATGACGTCACGCCTTGAGCGCCGAAATTGCACGGGCGTACACAGGCTTGCATTCATTCACTGCCGGCGGGGGCTGCTGGAGGCCGCCGGCTCCCTCCGCCTGGATGAACGCGCGCCCGCTGGTTCCCGCCACCGCCGCCTGGACGAACGCGCGCCTGCCAGCTCCTGCCGCCGGCTGGATGAACGCGCGCCCGCCGGCTCCCGCCGCCGCCGCCTGGATGAACGCGCGCCCGCCGGCTCCCGCCGCCGCCGCCTGGATGAACGCGCGCCTGTCGGCTCCCGCCGCCGCCGCCTGAATGAACGCGCGCCCGTCAGCTCCCGCCGCCGCCTGGATGAACGCGCGCCCGCCGGCTCCCGCCTCGATGAACTTGCTACCGCCTCGAACGCGCGCCCGCTGGCTCCCGCCAGTAAGTTTACTTTTTTTTACACTTTATTCCCTTTTGTTTTAATTTTCGCCCTGCGCCTTGCTTCGGGAGGGGGGGAACCATCCACTTCCTGGTACCTGTCATTTCAAATGTCAGTTGAAATGACAGGTACCAGCGCACCCAGGATACTGTATAGGCGCTGTATAAGCGCCTATACAGTAAAATGGGTTGCGCGGGCCTAACGCTTCGCCTAACGCTTCGCAGACGCGGCTTGCATTTGCAAGCAATTTAAATAGAGTATCGAGCGGTATGTGAGCAGGACTGTGCGTGCGGCGAACGAGGGTGCGCCCGGCACTGCCGCACTCTTTCTAACGCGGCCTTACTGTATCGACCTGTAGATGTGTTAGCAAATTCTAAGACCTTAAATATCCGTTGCGGGTGATGTCATCTTCGGGGACGCCCCCGAGGTTCACGCCATCACTGGTACTTTAGTCGGGGTCGCGCGTGCGCCCCTAGGCCTCCAGGAAACATGGCAGTTCGCAACATGGAGCCCATCCGGGGACACTGGAGGACCTCGGCAGAGGAATCTGCGGCAGCCAATCTTCCCGTGGGCGAAGAGGGAGGCACCAAAGAGGTGAGGAGGGTGGAGAGAGGGCGTCGGGAACCGATGGACACAACAACGATTAGAACTAGTGCTAGATATGGTCTATGCAGCAGCTCACCGTGCTGATGTAGTGAGCGTCCCTGTTCTCTGACTGAAAAGGCACTATAGATGATACCACTTCCTCTGAGTCTATTCAATTGGAATTTAGATTACTTTGATGCCCTCATTTTTATGTGTCACCTGATAAGCTCTTTGTGAGTGGATCATATTACAGTTCTCTTTTGTTCATCTTAGCAGCATTGCACCTTTATAAATGTAGCTATTCCCAATTTAGAGATCTCAAGATTGGGTAACTGGGGATTTACTATTCCCAGCTCAAGAGTTAAGAGATGCAGGAGGAGTTTTGTCCATGAAGTATTGGAAGGTAAACAAGATGGTCTCTAAGGTATATGTTGTTATGACCGCCAGCCACAGCAGTCCACGACCGGGGCTGACTGTCATGGCTGCCGGCTGCAGCGGTCCGCGGCCAGGACCAAGCACTTACCCGTGGCGTCAGGTCTCTGCAGAGGCTCCTGCAGGTGCAGGGAGCCTCCAACGGTGTTCTCCGCGCAGCCTGGGCCGCTGCTTGGCCGGCCGCGGGGCTCTGCTCTATGCCGTGACTCCGCCCCCTTCTCAGCTGCACTAGGGCCATGCGCGCAGCTGAAGACAGGATTTAAAGGGGCCACAACAGGAAGTGTCATGGCTCCCTTCTGAAGCACTTCCTCCAAGGCAAGGTCTGCTCCTCAGACCTTGCCTTGGTATTGAGGTCTGTGCTCTGTTCCAGTATTTGGTGTTCCTGGTTCCGTGCTTCATCCCGCTTCTGCTCCTCCCTGTTGGATTGACTCTTGGACCCCTGACTTCGGACTGGTGGTGGTGTATTCTGGTATCGACTTGGACTGGCTCTGGACCCTTCTCCTTCTCTGCTCCTGGATTGGCTTCGGACCATTCTCCCGTCTGCTTCTGGACCGGCTTTCGACCCTTCTCTGGACTTTGACCCTTGGACTGCATTAGGACTACTCTTCTGCTATACTCCCGGACTTCTCACGACCTGTTGGAGGCGCCAGCCGTCTGGAACCCACGACCGGCAGGAATCGCCTGCATCCAGACCATCTTCATTCTTCAGGGAGTCGCCTAAGTACCAGCGGCCGTGTCACTACGGGCTCCTCCTGGGGGGGATCATGAGCTTCCAGGGTGAACTCGTCCTCTCAACATCTTCAACAGGCCTCACCATCTGACGGTAGAGACCGACGAGGGTTTTTTTCCTTCTCGGCAGTGCAGACTCTACCTCAGAACAAGGGTCCACTCTCCCGTTCCTAACAGAATACCAAGGCCATGGACCCGGCAGAGGCCTCAGCTTGTCAGGCTATTCCTGGACTAGCCCAGAAGGTCATGGAGCAGCAACGTATACTAGAATCCATGGTGGCTTCCCTGGAACGACTTAATGCCCGCCTGGATTCTATGGCTGCAGCTCAAGCCGTCCCACCACCTCTGCCTTCGGTGATGCAGAATAATACCCGGTCCGTGATTCCTTTACCAACTCCTTCACGATACGCCGGTGACCCGCGTCTGTGTTAAGGTTTTCTCGACCAGTGCAGCATGCACTTTCATCTTCAAGCCTCCCTCTTTCCAGATGATCTCACCAAGACTACATATATCCTATCATTGTTGGAGGGTAAGGCCCTGGCCTGGACTTCCCCCTTCTGGTGATGGTCAGAGCCGGTTCTACAAAATCTACCTAAGTTCTTGGAACTATTTCAAGTGGTATTCGACGATCCCGGGAAACAAGTGGTTGCGGGTTCCAAGATTTTACAACTTCGGCAAGGAGGGTGGTCACTGGCAGATTATACCATTGAATTCAGAACTTTGGCCTCTGAACTCCATTGGGAGGAGAACTGCCTCCGGTCCATTTTCTTAGAAGCTCTGTCACCCAGAATAAAAGATGAAATGGCAGCCCGTGAGTTACCGCAATCTCTGGATTCCATTGTGGATTTGGTAACCCGAATTGATCGGCGACTACAGGAGAGAGCACGAGAGCGGTCAAGCACGAGGAAGCACATAGCGGGTACCACTTCTTCCCGCTTGGTTCCCGCCTCCCAAACAACACCTAAACCAGAGGGAACTTTTGAGGAACCTATGTAATTGGGACGAGGTCCCCTCTCTCCAGAAGAATGTCAAAGACGCCGCAAGGCAGGCCTCTGTCTCTATTGCGGAGGAGCGGGTCATCTCATTGCCCGTTGTCCTACATGTTCGGGAAACTCCAATGCCTAGGCTCCATCGAGGGAGTAACCCTAGGCATCACCTCTCCAGCTCCCCCACTAACTCTACAGGTTACCTTGGATTTCGAAGACCATCGGTTCTCCACGCTGGCGTTAGTAGATTCTGGAGCTGGTGGGAATTTTATTCTACAAGATGTAGTAGAGCAGCTACGCATTCCTACTTGCTTGTGTCCAAAACCGCTAATTATATCCTCCATTCATGGAGATCCCCTGCCGGGGAGGATAACTCATCACACTGTACCAATGGAATGTCACATTTCACCGAATCACACCGAGAGCATCTCCTTCTATATCATCCAAAGAGCAATTCATCCTATAGTTCTCGGCATCCCTTGGTTACAGCAACACAATCCACAATTCGACTGGACCTCTTTAAAACTAATTCATTGGGGATCTAAATGCCAAGAGACCTGTATTCATGGTTGAAGCCCCTCGTGCAGCTTCATCTGTGCCTCTGGGCTGGAGGGTCTGCCGTCACAGTACAAACAGTTCTCGGACGTTTTTTCCAAAAAAGTTGCGGACATTTTGCCTCCACATCGAGAATTCGATTGTAGCATCAATTTGATTCCTGGCGCCAACCCACCACGGGGTAGGGTCTATCCGTTGTCTGCCGCAGAGACCTGTGCTATGTCAGAATATATTGAAGACAATTTACAGAAAGGATTCATCAGGTGCTCGAGATCCCCAGCTGGGGCCGGCTTTTTCTTTGTCAGAAAAAAGGATGGGACCTTGCGACCATGAATAGATTATTGTGGGCTAAATGCCATTACCATCAAGGACCAATACCCATTGCCGCTTATAGCGGAACTCTTCGACCGTCTACAGGGGGCCAAGGTGTTTTCAAAGTTGGACCTTCGAGGAGCATATAATCTAGTTAGGATTCGTGAAGGGGATGAGTGGAAGAAGGCTTTTAACACCAGAGATGGACATTACGAGTATCTTGTTATGCCTTTTGGATTGACCAATGCTCCTGCCATCTTCCAGCACTTTGTTAATGAAATATTCAGAGACATGCTCTATGTCTGCGTGGTAGTCTACCTAGACGACATTTTGATTTTTTCTTGCGACTTACAGATGCATCGTCAACACGTTGTTCAAGTACAACGTTTAAGAGAAAATTGACTCTATGCTAAATTAGAAAAATGTATTTTTGAAAAAGAAGATTTACCTTTTTTAGGGTATATCATTTCTAAACAAGGATTTCAAATGGACCCCGCTAAATTAAAATGCATCCAAGAATGGCCTCAGCCTAATGGCCTACGGGCCCTCCAGCGATTCCTCGGATTTGCAAACTACTACCGTAGTTTTATACAGAACTTTTCCAAGCTGGCGGCACCTCTTACGGCACTCACTCGTAAGGGGGCAAACATCAAGGTCTGGCCCATTGAGGCCGTAGAAGCCTTTCAGGCTCTCAAGCAGTCCTTCCTTCAATAACCCTGCCTTCGACACCCAGACCCCAGACAGCAAATGTTGCTTACCTGATGTAACAGGTGTTCTCACAGGACAGCAGGATGTTAGTCCTCACAAATGGGTGACATCGAGGATGGAGCCCACCACGGAAAACTTCTGTCAAAGTTTAAACAGAACTTTGACTGGCCCCTACTGGGCATGCCCAGCAAGGCACTGACCCTGCAGCCAGCAGGGGTCTCCCTCCAGTCTGATTTTCAAAGCTACAGGCAGTGCCTAAAAAGTAAAAACAAAACGAACCTATGTGGCGGGCGGGTTTCGTGAGGACTAACATCCTGCTGTCCTGTGAGAACACCTGTTACATCAGGTAAGCAACATTTGCTTTCTCACAGGACAAGCAGGATGGTTGTCCTCACAAATGGGTGAGTACCAAGCTGAGGATGTCCCGACTTGCACCAAATGCACCCAACGACGTGCAAGAGGCACAACAACTGGGGTGGAATTTGGTAAGGGCATCCGCACCCTACCGGGAAGGTGGAAGGGTGTTGGTACATCATGTTGGAAAAAGGTTACGCAAGACAGATTGGCTGAAGATGGAGTCCTGTCTTCCAGCTTTGTCCAAACAATAGTGGGCTGCAAAAGTATGGAGAGAACTCCAGGTTGCAGCTTTGCAGATGTCAGGAAGCGGCACCGATCGAAGGTGTGCCACCGAAGTCGCCATGGCCCTCACAGAGTGTGCTTTTACGCGGTCTTGAAAAGGAATGCCAGCTTGCTGATAGCAAAAAGAAATGCAGTCCGCCAACCAGGAGGAAAGAGCCTGCTTACCCACAGGTTGTCCTAACTTGTTAGGACGGAAAGAGACGAATAATTGAGTGCTCTTCCTGTGAGAAACTGTACGGTGTAGATAAAAAGCTAGAGCCCGTTTACAGTCTAGGGTATGCAGAGTCTGTTCCCCGGAGTTGGAGTGGGGCCTGGGAAAAAAGATAGGTAGTATGATGGATTGATTAATATGAAACTCAGAAACTACCTTAGGTAAAAATTTAGGGTGAGTGCGGAGTACCGCCCGGTCCTGCAGGAGTTTAGTGTAAGGCGGATAGGTGACTAAGGCCTGTAACTCACTAACCCTGCGAGCTGAAGTGACAGCTAAAAGGAATAATACCTTCCATGTGAGATACTTTAATTCACAGGAGTGTAGAGGTTCGAAAGGTGGTTTCATTAGCCGACCAAGAACCAGATTAAGGTCCCAAGATGGGGCCGGAGGACGTAAGGGTGGCTTCAGATGGAGCAAGCCTTTAAGAAAGCGTGTTACCAGGGGTTGTACTGAAATAGGGACACCCTGTATGCCTTTATGGAAAGCGGCTACTGCACTGACATGCATCCTAATGGAAGAGGTTTTAAGACCCGAATCCGATAGATGCCATAAATAGTCCAAGAACTTAGAGATTGGACAGGAAAGGGGATCAAGGGACTGGGAAGTGCACCAAGATGTGTACCTTTTCCATTTATACGAATAGGATCTTCTGGTGGAGGGCTTTCGCGAAGCTATCAGGACACGAGAAACCGAATCCGAAAGGTTAAAAGGCTGAAGGACTAACCTTTCAACATCCATGCCGTCAGGGACAAGGCTTGGAGGTTGGGATGGAGGAGGCATCCGTCGTTCTGAGTGAGCAGTTGCGGATCCGTTCCCAGAGGGATGTGCCTGCGGATGGAGAGATCCTGAAGAACGGGAAACCACACCTGGCGTGGCCAGTGGGGTGCTATCAGGATCATGTTTCCTCCGTCCTGGCGAAGCTTCACGAGAGTCCTTGACAGAAGAGGAAGTGGAGGGAATGCATAGAGCAGACCTGATGTCCACTTGAGGGAGAAGGCATCCCTCGGCCGAGAGTGGTGGCTCCGAATGAGAGAGCAGTAATTGTCTACTTTGTGGTTCTGAGGGGACGCAAAGAGATCTATGTGGGGAGAACCCCACTTGTGAAATAGAGAGGTCGCTACCAGAGGATCGAGTGACCACTCGTGTGGTTGGAAGACCCGGCTCAGCTGATCTGCCAATACATTGTCTACTCCCGGCAGGTAAGTGGCCCTGAGGTACATGGAGTGGGAGAGGGCTTCTGCCCAAATCTGCGCAGCTTCCTGACACAGAAGGAAGGAGCCTGTGCCTCCCTGCTTGTTTATGTACCACATGGCCACTTGGTTGTCTGTCTGTATTAAGATTATCTGATTCGATAGACGATCTTTGAACGTTCTGAGCGCGTAGCGGATTGCTCGAAGTTCCAAAAAATTTATCTGGTGTTCGGCTTCCTCTGGTGACCATAACCCTTGGGTTTGGAAATCGTCCACATGGGCCCCCCAACCGATGTGGGAAGCGTCGGTGGTTAGGATTACTTGTGGATCTGGTAGGAGAAAAGGTAAGCCCTGAAGGAGATTGACTTGAGTCGTCCACCAGGTTAAAGACAGGCGAAGCGCTTGTGAAACTGCGACTATGGAGGACAGGCACTGAGAAGCTTGAATCCATTGGTGTCGCAGAGTCCATTGTGTTACTCTCATGGCTAGTCGGGTCATGGGAGTGACTTGAACTGAGGATGCCATGTGTCCTAGGAGAATGAGGAATTGGCGAGCCGTGGCCGTGTCTTGAGACTGGAGCTGGCGAGCTAGGGACATGAGAGTTTGGACCCGCTGCAGCGGAAGGTAGGCCTTTGCCTGTAAGGTGTCCAAGTCTGCCCCAATGAAAGATAAGGTTTGAGATGGGACTAAGCAAGATTTCTCGTAATTGACAAGAAACCCTAAGGAAAGAAGTGTGTTGATTGTCAATTTTAGGGAGGAGTGGGCAATCTGAGGGGTGGAGGCCCTGATTAGCCAATCGTCCAGATAGGGGTAGACGTGGACACCTTCCTTCCTGAGGAATGCTGCTACCACTACGAGGCATTTGGTGAAGACTCGTGGAGCAGATGCCAGACCGAAAGGTAGTACTCGGTATTGATAATGGTCGCGGCCTACCAGAAACCGCAGATACTTACGATGGGATTGTGTTATCGCAATGTGGGTATAAGCATCCTTTAGGTCGAGGGAGCACAGCCAATCCCCCCTTTGCAGCAGAGGGAGTAGCGCACCCAGGGTTACCATCTTGAACTTTTCTTTTTGAAGGTACTTGTTGAGGGCCCGAAGGTCCAAAATGGGACGTAGCCCCCCTGACTTCTTTGGAATTAGGAAGTACCTGGAGTAGAATCCCTTGCCTCGTTGAGAGGGAGGGACGGGTTCTATAGCATTTGATTGCAAAAGAAGGGATACTTCCTGTTGTAATTGAGTCAAGTGGCTGGATAGACTCCATGCTTGAAGAGGCGGGGAGTCTGCCGGAAGAGTTATGAAGTTGAGGTGGTAACCCTGTGTGATAATTGCCAGCACCCACTGATCTGAGGTAATCTGGGTGACATCACAGGATGGAGCCCAATCACGGAACACTTTTGTCAAAGTTTCTAGAACTTTGACTGGCACCTACTGGGCATGCCCAGCATGGCACCAAACCCGCAGCCAGCAGGGGTTCCTCTTCAGTCTTGTTTAAAGCTACTGGAAGTGCCGAAAAATAAAATAAGAAAATGTAACGAACCCAACACCGCGGGGCGGCGGGAGGGTTTCGTGAGGACTAACATCCTGCTGTCCTGTGAGAACACCTGTTACAGGTAAGCAACATTTGCTTTCTCACAGGACAAGCAGGATGGTAGTCCTCACATATGGGTGAGTACCGAGCTGATGATGTCTGAGAAATGCACCAAATGTAACCAAGATGTGCAATAGGCACAAGGATTGGGGTGGAATTTGGTAGAGGGCATCCTGAACCCTAACGGGCAGGCGGAAGGGTGTTGTTACATCAAGTTGTAAAAAGGTTTCGCAAGACAGACTGGCCGAAGATGGAATCTTGTCTTCTGGCCTTGTCTAAGCAATAATCGGCTGTAAAGGTATGGAGAGAACTCCAGGTAGCAGCCCTGCAAATTTCAGGAAGCGGCACCGAGCGAAGGTGCACTACTGAAGTTGCCATGGCCCTCACAGTGTACTTTAACACGATCTTGAAGCGGAATGCCTGCTTGCTGATAGCAAAATGATATGCAGTCCGCTAACCAGGAGGAGAGAGTCTGCTTACCCACAGGCTGCCCCAATTTGATGGAATGGAAAGAGACAAACAATTGAGTGCTTTTCCTGTGGGCAGCTGTATGGTCTAGATAGAAGGCTAGAGCCCGTTTGCAGTCAAGGGTATGCAGAGTCTGTTCTCCTGGATTGGAGTGAGGCCTGGGAAAGAAGGTAGGTAGTATAATGGATTGATTAATGTGAAACTCCGATACTACCTTAGGTAAGAACATAGGGTGAGTGCAGAGTACTGCCCAGTCCTGCAGACGTTTAATGTAAGGCGGATAGGTAACTAGGGCCTAACTAACTCTGCGAGCAGATGTGATTGCCAAAAGAAAAATCATTTTCCATGTGAGATAGCAAAGATCACAGGATTGGAGAGGCTCCAATGGTGGTTTCATGAGCCGACCCAAAACCAAATTGAGGTCCCAAGAAAGGGCCAGAGGGCATAGTGGAGGTTTGAGGTGAAGCAAGCCTTTCAGAAAATGTGTTACGAGGGGTTGTACTGAAATAGGAACATCCCCGACACCTTTATGGAAGGCGGCCACTGCACTGACATGCATTCTGATGGAGGAAGTTTTTAGACCTGATTCTGACAAGTGCCAGAGATAGTCTAGAAACTTCATGGTGGAACAGGTAAAGGGCTTAAGGGATTGAGGAGAACACCATGACTTAAACCTGTTCCATTTCTAGAGGTAAGACTTTCTTGTGGAAGGCTTCCGTGAAGCAATCAGGACACGGGAAACTGGCTCCAAAAGGTTAAGTGGCTGAAGAATTAACCTTTCAACATCCAGGCCATCAGGAACAAAGCTTGAAGACTGGGGTGGCGCAGGCACCCGTTGTTCTGAATGATCAGAAGCAGGTCTGTTCCCAAGGGAATGTGCCTGCGAATGGAGAGATCCTGAAGTATTGGAAACCATACTTGGCGGGGCCAGTGAGGTGCTATCAGGATCATGCTCCTGACGTAACTTCACGAGAGTCTTCGAGAGAAGTGGAAGTGGAGGGAATGCATATAGGAGACCGGTTGCCCATGAGAGGGAGAACACATCTCTTGGCTGTGAGTGTTGGCTGCGAGTGAGAGAGCAAATGTTTTCTACCTTGCGGTTTTGAGGTGACGCAAAGAGGTCTATGCGAGGATGACCTCAATGTTGGAATATTGCGTCCGCTACTGAAGGGTTGAGGGACCACTCATGCGGATGGAAAGCGCGGCTTAGGTTGTCCGCCAACACATTCTCCACTCCTGGCAAATAGGTGGCCCTGAGGTACATTGAGTGGGAGAGGGCCTCCGCCCATATCTGCGCAGCTTCCTGACACAGTAGGAAGGAGCCCGTCCCTCCCTGTTTGTTGATGTACCACATGGCCACCTGGTTGTCCGTCTGAATCAGGATGACCTGATTGGAAAGGCGATCCTGAAATACCCTGAGAGCATATCTGATTGCTCAAAGCTCCAGGAAATTGATTTGGTGTTTGACTTCCTCTGGAGACCAAGTTCCTTGTGTTTGCAAATCGGCCACATGGGCTTCCCAGCCGAAGTTGGAAGCATCGGTGGTGAGAATTATTTGAGGGTCTGGAGCCTGGAAGGGCAGACCTTGGAGGAGATTGATCTGATTTTTCCACCAGGCTAGAGACTGAGGGAGTGAGTCAGTGATGTGGACAGTGGTTGATAGAGGTTGGACGGACTGAGTCCATTGTGAACTTAGAGTCCACTGCATGACTCTCATGGCCAAGTGGGCCATTGGGGTAACCTGTACTGAGGATGCCATGTGTCCCAGTAGGATAAGGAAGTGGCGTGCACGCCACTTCCTTATCCTACTGAGACTGTAGCTGTTGTGCGAGGGAGATGAGAGTGAGAGCTCGCTGTCGAGATAGAAATGCCTTTGCCTGCAAGGTGTCTGCCCCTATGAATGATAAATTTTGAGATGGGACTATGCAGGATTTTGCATAGTTGACTAGATATCCTAGCGAAATCAGAGTGTGTAAAGACGTAGGGACGACATAGCAGCTTGCTGAGTGGGAGCCCTGATCAACCAATCGTCCAGATAGGGGTAGACGTGAACACCTTGAGTCCTGAGGAAGGCTGCTACTACTACGAGGCACTTGGTGAAGACTCGTGGTGCAGATGCCAGGCCGAATGGGAGCACTCGGTATTGATAGTGCTTGGGGCCTACTAGAAATCTCAGGAACCTGCGATGAGATGGATTTATCGCAATGTGCGTGTACACAACTTGAAGATCGAGAGAGCAGAGCCAGTCTCCTGTTTGCAGAAGAGAAAGGAGGGAACCCAAGGTTACCATCTTGAACTTTTCTCATTGGAGGTATCTGTTGAGGGCACATAGGTCCAGAATTGGACAAACGCCTCCCAATTTTTTGGGGATTAGAAAGTACCGGGAATAGAATCCTAGGCCTTGTTGAGAGTAAGGTACTGGTTCTATTGCTCTGGACTGGAGGAGGAGGGAGACCTCCTGCTCCAGGAGTAGTGAATGGTCGGATGTTCTCCACGCCGGTAGAGGTGGGGAGTCCGGTGGAATGGAGAGAAAGTTCAGGCGATAACCTTGAGAGATTATGGTAAGGACCCATTGGTCTGAGGTGATTGTGTGCCACCTGTTGTTGAAATAGCATAATCGACCTCCCACTGGAATGTGAGGCAGTGGAAACTGGCTGCTGCTCTCTATGCAGGAGTCAAAAAACGGAAACAGGGCCCGGCTGAGGAGCTGCTTGCGGCTTTTGTTTACAAGGTTGATGAGACTGGGCCTTTTGGAAAGGTCTCGTGGAATGAGTCCTAGACTGTGGTGGATAGGACTTTTTTGAACGGAAAAATGATTTTTTAGTATCCTTCCTGAAAGGCTGTTTGGAGGAGTACTCAGAGGGCATCAGAGAGAGCTGGCGAAGGGTCTCATAATGGTCCTTGAGTTCCGCCACCGTCCGCTGAATCTGTTCCCCAAACAGATTGTCTCCTATACAGGGCAGATCAGATAATCTGTCTTGTACTTCTGGGCGCAAGTCCAAAGACGTAAGCCAGGCCCATCTTCTTGCGAAATAGCAGTTGCAGATACCCTGGAAGCGGTGTCAAAGATATAAGAAGATCTTATTTCATGCTTCCCTGCCTCAAAACCCTTGTGTACTAGGGTAAGAAGTTGTTCTTGGAATTGCTGAGGCAGGGACTCTGCAAAGTCCTGTATCTGCTTGAATAAGACCCTGTTGTACTGGTATATAGCTGGTAGGAGGTGATCCGAGAGATAAGCAGCGATCCCTGGAAGACATGCCGGCTGATGGCATCCAGGAATTTCTGTTCCTTACCTGGGGGAAAGGAAGAGTGGGGTTTTGATCTTTTTGCCCTTCTTTTGGGCAGATTCTACCACCACAGATTGGTGATCCAGCTGAGGTTTCTGGAATCCTGGGACTGACTGGACCAAATATGGGGGATATGCTTTTCTGTTGACTGGAGCAACAGAACCAGGGTGTTCCCAATTCTTTTTGAGGAGATCCAAAAGAACCTGGTGAATAGGGATGGGAGCATCCAGGATTTGTAACAGCTCCATCATTTGATGCCTGTCATCTTGTTCAGTCTGCAATTGGAAGGGAACCAATTCAGACATTTCCTTCACAAAATTTATGAAGGATAGGTCCTCTGGAGGAGAACACTTCCTGCTTTCAGTAGGAGAAGGCGGCGATGGCAAGTCATCGGTGTCCTGAGAAGAATCGTTGGTCCAGGTATCATAGGGATCAGGACCTGCCCCTCTAGGAGCTTGAGAAGGACGGAATGATGGTATTCCTGAAGGTCCTGGTCTAGGTTCTGAAGGCATCGAGGGAAGTGCTCGGGGCACCGATGAGGGCATCGATGGATGGAGCAGCAGCGCTGATGGGCGCATCGGCATCGATGGTTGAGGCATCGGAAGCACTCCCGATGGAGGAATGCAGAACGGTGTTTCCCCTCCCGATGACAGGGTAAGCGGGGAAGGCACCGGAGCCATCGGTGACCCAGGATCCATGGGTAGAAAAGCGGCTATAAGCGCTTCCATTTTCGAGAGCAGCGGTGCCAGTGCTGCTGGAATCGGATTGGTGGTCGGTTCCACAATTGGTGGTGGAGGAACTTGAAGTCTGTACATCGCCTTATCGATGGCCTCCTGAACCATCCGGTCCAGTTCTTCACGGAGACCTGGAACAAGCAGCCCCGGCTCCGGAAGGGAAGAAGGAGGCAGAGGCATAGCCGGAGGGACCACCATTAAAGGCGGGGTCATAGCTTCCGATACCTGTCCGGGTGAGGGTTGCCTCGGTGACCCGGTCGCAGAAAGGGTCATGCCTTTTCTGGATGGGGTTTCTTCGATGGCGGCTCAGACGATGGTGAGGTCGAAGATTTTCCTTCCTCGATGGTCCGAGACTTGCGGTGTTGATGCTGATGTTTCTCTCTACGATCCCCTCGGTCCTGAGGGGGGATAGAGGTAGTTGAAGGCCGAGAAGTCATCAACGCCGGACAGTCACCGGCCGGTGGCCGATACTGGCGTGAAGTGGACGATGCCGGTTCAGACGACACGATGCAATCGATAGCATCGGAGTTTGAGAATGGAAGAGAAGTTCAATTTTCTCCATTCTGGCTTTGCGACCTTTTGGTGTCATTAAGGCACATTTGATGCAAGTCAGGACATCATGCTCGCACCCGAGACACATTACACAGACTTTATGCGGGTCTGTAATGGATATGGTACGAGTACAGTCTGGGCACCGACGGAACCCTGACACCATGGCCTTTGAAAAATTTAGCCGCGATACGGTCGACGGCCAGTAGGCTGCAAGGGCCAAACTCGACGGGAATCGACCGAAAATGGGTAACAACTTACCGGAGTACCGCGGAATAAAAAATTTGAAGGAGGGAACCCCTGTGGGGTATGAAAGTTTTTAGTAATTCTGTGAGGAAAATTCCTGTCAGGAATCTCTGTGGAGCTCCTTAACCCGCGTGGCTACTACTGCGCGGAAAAAAGAAGACTGAAGAGGGACCCCTGTGGCTGCAGGTTTGGTGCCATGCCGTGATTGGGCTCCATCCTGTGATGTCACCCATATGTGAGGACTACCATCCTGCTTGTCCTGTGAGAAACTTCAATACACATTTCATAGCAACATACAATACGTAATACAATGTTTAAATAAATAACACAATATAAAATCGTGCAAAGCAGCTGAATAGAAGCCACCATCTAAAAAGTACAATTGATATGACAAAAGCTTGTTGAAACAACCACATCGGGGTCAAACATCAAAACAACAAATAGTTGGTGGATAAATAAGTGCCTCTTGGTAGACAGTTGCAAAGACGAGGTGCCACCCTGTCATCGGATCATTATGGATTTCTTGAGAGCTCATTGAAATTTGCTACAGATTCAATGTCTGCCATGGATCACCAAACCTACCATGAATTTCAGCAAGCCCACATTAAACTTCTGCCACTAGACAATCAGTGAATTTAACCAGTGCATCTGGCAAAAATTTGATAAGTCCATCAAACTTGAACCCAGAGGATATCTGCCTGGTTTGAAATGACAGTGGAAATTTTGCACTACTCTACTAAATATTTTACACAGTCACTGGATTTTTTTTTTTTGCACGTTGTAATGCTTCTGATTGAACAAAATAATTATCCGAAGATTATGTTTTGCATAACTTTTCCAGATCACACAAATCCCTTCTTCGGGTCTGAAAAGCTCAAGAAGCAGAACATCTTTGGATAATCTTCCTGCTAGTCCAATAAGAGGTCACAGCCTGTACAGAATCCAAGTCTCTTCAGGACTAATATGGTTACCAGAATGCTGTTTTAACCACAGATGTACAATAGGAGAATCCCCTTTATATATCTGACCCATAGATTTTATAGCACCTTGCTGACAAAGATGTTTTACTCAAAAACATAATTTTGCTTCAAGGTCTTAAAGACATGTATGTGACTTATCTACAGTTTTGTGAACTGCTGCTACATTCATTTTCTTAGGAACAATGAGGGTAAACCTCTCCTCACTTCACACTCATCTCTTCACCTTTTATGGCAGTAACATGTTCTTCTCACATTTCTATTAACTGATGCTCAAAGATTTCCACTCTGTGCATTTCCCATGACAGCCAATTAATCATTCTCAAGAGTACTCAATGTCTCTGTAATAGCATTGAAGTCCATAGACAGTAGCTATTGTGTGATCCAGTTTTTCCACTGTCTAATTTTTTTGGAGCACTTAATCTGGAGTCTGATTCAGTACAGACAATAGGGAAATATTCTAGAACACAGTTTATTCTCTTAGGGGATCATTTTTTTTCGCTTATCGTGTGCGATAGCTTGCTGGGGCGGATGCTGCGATGTCGTCGCTGGCGGTGATAAGGTAAGCACCATTATCGGTGCCAGTAGTGTGCCCAATAGTGCCACCTTTCACGGTGGCGCTATTGGGTGCGAAAGCCAGCAGCGATAACACCGCAGGGGTGCTATGGCTGCCGGCTTTCACAGGCCTGCCCCACCCTTCGCACCCGCCCCTTGTTTTCACTGGATTCACCATTCTGCGTTAGAATGGTGAATCCAGGCCTTTGTTTGTAGGTTACAGTAAAGGATGATCGTTGGGCTCTTAGAGTTGGAGACATTATACATTGAAAACTGTAAACCAGTTTTCATGATTTCCATTTTTCTCTCTCTTTTCCAGATTCTTTCCCCACCTTCTAACAAACCCAAACTTCTTCCTGGCCAATGATGAAATGAAGCAGAATCAAACTCTAAAGCTCATACATAATTGCCCTCTCATTCCAGCAGAGAGCATCCCTGTAGTTAGCAATCATCTTTCTTTTCCCAATGACCTGTCCATTACCACCATGATATATCTGAATGTTGCCAGCCAAGAGCCCTGAACTTTGGCATCTTCTGTGGTAGTGCATGACATAGCTGTGAAAATATGATATAGTCAATAAATAGTTTTAGAAAACAGGTGTCCTATTTATTATTTTGTATATGTGATTTGGGAACATCAAGTCATAGTCTACATCCTCAGACAAGAAGGTGTTATTCCAAGAGAAAGAGAACACATAGCATTGGAAATATACATTTTATTCACCTTAGAGAATCTTGTGAAATACAAGAAAATATTTTCAATGTAAAGTTTGTTCATATAAAATAAAAATATTTAGAGAAGTAAAAATTACTTCTAGGCAAGTGGAAAAATGTCCTTAGAAGTGGAACGTGTAAAAAGCAACAGACCTTCTTGAATAGAAGCTATAAAGTCATATAAAATAGAATATTATCTATACAGTAAGCTCATGTGATCTAAATAAGGTTTTAAATGTTCATATATGGTTTTATGAATATGTATCTGCTTTCTCTGAGGAAGATTCCCCTCTGATTCGTTAGATAAAAATCTATCAAAACGTCAGGGGCTTTTATGACATGCACTCTATAACTGAGTATTTATATTGATTGGTACTTTATTTCTGTTTTATCCTTTATTAAATATGTATGAATGAGTACCATTTGGCTGGGCTTGGCATTCCTTGATATGTTAACCTCCATTCTTTGCATGCAGTTCTAGACTGTTCTGTATTTTTCTAGGATAATTGTCCCGGGCAACAAAGGTCTCCTTGTTGACTGATGATAAGAAGAGAGGACTTCTTTGAGACTGGAACTGTTAATATCCTTGTGCACCAGTAGGGTCACTCTTGCAAAAGGAAATCATCTTTCCTCCCTTATGGGGCTTGAGTACACCACTTAGTAGTAGAGATGTGAATCGTGTGATCGATCGTCTTAACGATCGATTTCGGCTGGGGGGGGGAGGGAATCGGATCGTCGCGGTTTTGTTTTTTTAAATATCGTGTAAATCGTAAATCGGGGGAGGGCTGGAAAACCGGCACACTAAAACATCCCTAAAACCCACCCCGACCCTTTAAAATAAATCCCCCACCCTCCCGAACCCCCCCAAAATGCCTTAAATTACCGGTGTGATCTTTTACTACGGCGCCATTTTGTACGGCAAACGATTCGAGTGCAGGAGGTCGTTCCCGGACCCCCGCTGGACTTTTGGCAAGTCTTGTGGGGGTCAGGAGGCCCCCCCAAGCTGGCCAAAAGTCCCTGGGGGTCCAGCGGGGGTCCGGGAGTGATCTCCTACGCTCCTGACGTCGGGGGACAAAAAACAAAATGGCGCCGGTGCCATTTCTACAACGCACCGGAGGCCCGAGAGTAAAAGATCACACCGGGACTCCCCCCACTGGACCCCAGGTAATTTAAGGCATTTTGGGGGGGGTTCGGGAGGGTGGGGGATTTATTTTAAAGGGTCGGGGTGGGTTTTAGGGTTGTTTTAGTGTGCCGGTTTTCCCGCCCTCCCCCTTCCCCTCCCCCTTCCCCCGATTTACGATTTTTGACGATAAATCGGGGAAATTCCTATTAAATATCGCCTCTAACGATTTTTGACGATTTAAAATATATCGGACGATATTTTAAATCATCAAAAAACGATTCACATCCCTACTTAGTAGTAAGGGCAGGGCTAGCAGAGCAGCTGCCCAAGTGCAGTGGTCCAGCTCACTTCTTAATGCTGCCACTTCTCCTCACCTTAATGTTGGTAAGATGGGAGGTAGGGCCTGGCTTGGGCCTTGTGCTCATTCTCTGCTACCACCACTGGCTCTAGGACCATCCTCAACAGCTTCTTCTGCTATAAGGTGATGGGAGGCATCAGCAACAGGAAGAGAGAGGAATGTGAAAACGCATGTGGGTGAGGGACAAAACTCAGAGCTCTGGCATAAAAATATCTCATTAAACCATTGACAGCACCTGTACAAACTAATTCTGCCTCCTGAGTGAGAGAGCACAATGCTGCCATCAAGTCACAGGCTCACGGCACAATATTTAAAGATAATGCACCTCACTATGAAAAGGACAGACCAATCATCATCATTAAATGCCCTCTTTGACATGAAGCTTGGCAACTATGATCTGGCATGTCTATCAGTGCTCGGCTTTCCTCCATGACAGATCAATAGCATATCCTTGCACATTAATAGGACATAGCTGTTTGCATTGGAACTAACAAGGGTATGTTTAGTACAAAAGTAGCCCAGTATATTACATGGGAACATTATTGCCTACAGCATTCTGCTAGGTTATAAATTATCTCTATCACAATTCCAAAATTGAAACCAAAGCGAGAATTAGAGCCTTTCAGAATGGGGGGGGGGGGGGGGGGGGGGGGGGGGGAAGCCTTGCTGAATTGGCCCTTTTGCGGAAAAACATCTTAGGCCATTAATTGGACATAGAATTTCAATTGTATGATGGTAGCTAAAACATACTTTACTATAAATGGACTTTAAAACCTTACTAAATAAGCAAATTGTAGAGAGAGGCTTGCCCTTAGTCCTTCTTACAATTTTTCTTTCAGTCCTTTATTTTCTCAAGAAATTAACTATTTTCCTTCAATTATACATAATTCTGATTCTTTCCTTTTATTTCTTGGCTGTTGTGCTCTGTTCACCTAGGAGAAACATTATGGGGTAGATTTTCAAAGGGGTACGCGCGTAAGATACGCTCATACCCCCCGAAAACCTACCCCAAACTCCCCCTGCACGCGCCGAGTCTATTTTGCATAGGCTCGGCGGCGCGCACAAGCCCCGGGACGCGCGTAAGTCCCGGGGCTTGCAAAAGGGGTGATCGGGGGCGTGTGGGCGGTCCGGGGGCCTGTGTCGGGACCTGCCGCGCCAGCGCGTAAGTTACTACTGCCCGGAGGCAGTAGTAACTTCTCCGATAAAGGTAGGTAGGGGAAGGGAAGGGAAGGTACCGGGGGGGTAGAAAAAAAGTTTCCTGCCGAGCCCTGCGCTCGCTGCCCGTTCCCTCCGAGGCCGCTCCGAAATCGGAGCGGCCTCGGAGGGAACGGGCAGCGAGCGCAGGGCTCGGCGCGTGCAAGTTGCACAAATGTGCACCTCCTTGCGTGCGCCGACCCCGGATTTTATAAGATACGCGTGGCTACGCGCGTATCTTATAAAATCCAGCGTACTTTTGTTCGCACGCGCGCATGTTTTTAAAATCTACCTCAGCATCTTTTATAGGATACCTATCACAGTTTTTATGCATGCACATTGCTTTTTTTATCCTCTTGCTTCATGGTTCAGGCGTTCACAGTGAGTGAATACATCTCTATAAAACCATGAGTCGCTGCAGGTTTTGCTCACATTCCACTACAGCTAAGCCCTGCCAGCAAAAGCTATTGATCCAGCAATGTGTGCCAGCTCAGTACAATACAGCCATCTCCATAGCACCCTCTGGAAAAGGCTCCTTGCCTGGTGTGTCACGAATTTGCTGCTAACTAGTTTGGTAGCAATTTCCAGCTTGCATGAAAAAGCCAGTTCACCCTTTACCCTTAAATCCACACAGCTCTGATGTTATCGATCCGTCTGCTGTGTGTAAGGTAAAGTCTTAAAATGAGGACAACATGGACTCTGAAATTTCAGTCAATGCTGGTATTTCTCAAGCTGTTTGCTTGATGAGACCCCCAGGGGTCTCATCAAGAACATGAAGAACATTATAAATGTTTCAAAGTTAAGTACTTTTTTGTTCCTTGAAATCATTAAAAAAATCTTGCACTATAATTGCAACGTAAAAATTTAAAAAAAAAGGGATCAGAAATGATGTCATCGAGTTTCGGTCAGCACATTCCTGCTTCTCTCACAACTGACAGTCCCACAAAATTTTTTCTGAAAAATAATTTTTTAGTATTGAGAATTGTTGATGCATGTCTTGAGATGGGGCAACCAGAATTGCACATAATATTCAAGGTGTGGTCACACCATTGCTTGATACAGAGGCAATACAATAGATTTTTGTTTTATTCTTCATTCTTTTTTGAATTGCTCCTAACATTCTATTTGCTTAAATGACCAAAACCACACACTGCATCGATGAGTTCAACAAATTGTCCACAAGGACTTCCAAGGTCCTTTTCCTAGATAGTGATTCCTAATACAGAACCTAGTATCATGCACTGGTAGTTGGGATTATTTTTCCCTATGTGCATCACTTTGCACTTTTTCTCATTAAATTTCATCTGCCATTCAGTTGCCCAGTCTCCTAGTATTATATCGTCATTCAGCAGTTCCTCACAATCAGTTATTTTAATAAATGTGAATTTGATCTCCTCATTCTATTTTCCAGATCATTTTATTAATATGTTGAACATCATAGGTTCCAGTACCAATTCACTAACAACCTTTCTCTGTTTGGAAAACTGACCATTTAGTCCTACCCTCCCATGACTTAAGTCTAAATACACTTTATCAACTGGCTCCCATTTATCTACATGTTTATTTACACCTTCAAAAAATTCTAAAAGATTGTTAAGACAAGACTTCCCCTTGCTAAAACCATGTTGACCTGTCCTTATTGTTACACTCTCCTTCTCCAAAGGGGAGGAGCTAGTAATCTGTTAAGCTCACCTCCTCCAGAGGGGAGGTGTTAGCAATCTCCTGTTGCTCACTCCGCCAGGAGGGCGGAGTTGGCAAGCTGTTCTGCTGTGCTCCTGAAAGGGGAAGGAGTAGCGATATGACATGACCTGCTCCTCCAGAGGGGAGGAGTTAGCTATCTGTACTGCTGTTAGATGCTCCTGTAAGGAAAGGAAGTAGCAAGCTGTACAATCTGCTAAGGAGTAGCAATCTTATCTATCAACTCTCCAAGGAAGAGGAGTTGCCAATAGGTATATAGTACTTCGCTATTGAAATAGCAATCTATCATGCCCCCCGCTATGGAGTAGCAATCTGTGTGTGTGTGTGTGTATATATATATATATATATATATATATATATATATATATATATATATATATATATGCTACTGGCAAGTCTCAGAGAAAGAGGAGTAGCTGTCTATATAATACTTCCATGACAATAGTGAAAGGAATGACCACTTGGAGGAAATAGTGAATCCCTGGGCTGATGGCAGATGACAGCGCCCCCAGGAGGAAATCCTGAGAGGAACCACCGGCTAGGCTAGAATATGAGTTCTTTATTAGACTGGAAGCTGGACCACCAGAGGTGGCAGTAGTGAGTTGCTGTGTCTGGCAAGGCTGAAGTCCTTCTGATACTGGAATATAATCTCTGGGTTGCTGAGCTATAGAGAGAGACTAGAAGTAATGAGTAGACAGGGTATACTGGATACAAGATGGTACACGCACAATAGTAAATGTCTGCAATGGTCTCTATGCCACAGAGAGTGTTCAGTACATTCAGGAACAGGAGCCGTAGGCGAGCACTGGTTCCCACAAACAGTTTGTAATAAGAACTCACAATTGTTGTATATGAAATGGCTTCTAGAGTAGAAGAGAGTCTTATAAGATTCTAGGAACATGGGCCCTCATGGAGCGAGTACCGGTTCCTATCAGTAATCTTGCCAATGTAACTCTTGATCTCTGTACCTGCGATAACATCTTGAACGGAGGGAGTCTTCAGAGCAATAGGAATGTAGGCCCTTGTGGAGCGAGTACCGATTCCTATGTAATAGAACTCACTGTGTTCACGTCCGCGATCGCTTCCAGAAAATGAGAAGTCTTCCGAGTGTTCTGGCAATCTGAAAATCAAGAAGAGAGAGCGGAGCCCCCATGGAGCGGGTACTCCTGGTAAGTTTGAAAAGGCCGAGAAGTGGGGACGGATTCCCCAGCTGACTCGGATCATTGGTGCAAGTATCGTGGACTGCCGAAGCAAGTCCCGTTGGAGTTCCTTGCTAACTTGTTAGAGGTTAGCAAACAAAGACCTTTTAAAGTTCAAATGGATGACATCACTACGGGGGGACGCCCCCGAGGTTCGCACCCTTGCTGGTACAAAGTCTGGAGCGTGCGCACCCTTAAGTCATCGGGAACATGGAGGATCCATAGCGTCAGGCCAGCCCAGGAGAACTGGGACCAAGAGGCGGAGAGAAGCTGCAGCTGCACTGTCCGTCAGAGCCGAAGGGAATCGCATCCCAGATAGAGAGGGTGGAGCGAGGGGCAAGAAGAGGCACGAACACAACACCTATTAAGCCATGTCTGTCTATATAACCAGTGATCTTGTTTTTAAGAATGGTTTCTACCAGCTTGCTCAGCACCAACACCAAGCTCACTGGTCTAGAGCTTCCCAGATCACTACTGGAGCCCTTTTTAAAAACTGACATCACATTGGCCACCTACTAGTCTTCAGGATTCATGACTATTAGAAAGGTACTAGGTTAGCAATTTCATGTTTTAGTTCTTTTAGAACTCTGGGGTGACTGCCATCCAATCCCAGTGATTTGTTACTCCTTTATTTGTCAATCTGATCAATTACATCCTCCATTGTTGCAGATATTTGTTTTTGTTGCTCAGAATCTTCACCATTAAAGAATGTTTCAAGTGTGGGTATGTTCCCAGCATCCTCCTCTGTAAAGACTGAGACAAAGAATACATTCAGATTTTTCTGCTATTTTCTTGACCTCGTTGAGTACTCCTTTTAGCCCTTAGTCATCTTTCATATTTATATACAGCACATAGCAAACTTACAAAGCAGAACAAGGCAGTTCACAGCAAAATATCATATAACATATAAATTCAGCTAAAATCTCCACATCCAAGTCCCCCTCCAACCAACAATTAAAACTCATTCCTCCCTAATCCCTAATAGAACTGAAATAACTCCATCTATGGTTTTTACCGCTCTACTTCCTTTCCTGTCTCAAATATGACATCTCATTGTTTAAAAAGCAATATGAGCTGTTTCAGCATTTTGTAACAATGAAACCTGTGAATTCAAAGAAGTAGATTGTTCCACTTCCAATTTCTTCCCATGTGAGCCATAGGAAGATCTAGTTTCCATTACCAAGGAACTCAACTGTGAGATTGATTGAGACATATCTATATTAAGCTTAGAAATTAGCCTCCACAAGACTGAGAGAGTCACATTGGGTGGTTTGGGTAAGGCCCCCATCACCCAGAGTAGTAATGCCTAAAGACCGTGAACTACTCACAGGCACAGCAGATGAAGATGCAGGAATTTCCATGGGCAAAACTGTAGAAATCTCCAGTGAAGCTTCAGTCCCGCAAGAGGATTCCAGCTTGTCCACTAGAGTCTGCTCCCCAGATTTGGTACCTGCCAGTTGTGGAGGCAGTTGGCAAATGCCAGGACTCAGGAAAGCCTGTGAAGAACTCCCACTGCAGTCACTCACAGGCTGCTCACCCATTTTCAAAAGGCGAGCATTCATAGGCCCCCGAATGGAAGAAAGGTGTAAATCTTTGCTTTTCTCTTCCTCCCATATATACAAAGCCAGGCACCCCTTTGTTGGCACACTGGCAGCACTTATACAGGTATGTACACAGTTGCCCTCCCCCCTTAAATGTCCCAGGGAATGACTCCTTGAAATCCAGTTAAAAGTGCACACTTCCATAGACTTCTGCAGGTACTTTTATCCAGGCTGAGGGCAATTTTCATACAGACCAAGTTATTTTATTTTTAAGCATTTGATATTCTGCCTTTTCCTAATAGAAGGCACAGGGCAGATTACTTAAAGTAAAGAGACACCAAGTACATAATCAATGGAAACAGAGTAATATGGTATACTGATATGAGGTAGATTGCAAGTAGATGGATAGGACGGAGGGTATATTAGGTAGGAATAAGGAAGTGGATAAATCCCTCAAATGATTGCACTTCCGTAATTTATTCCATTATTAATGTTTTTCATCCTTGAATTTAATATAGTGGCTCAAACTACATTCAGTTTCTGTACAAATGAGGCAGAACTGGTCTCTCTTTACCCTGCTGCCACATGGAATTCAATCAAGCTTGGGAAGCCATAGGAACCGGAGAGCCTAATTTGCATATGAGATGTGGCTCGGAAATCTTTCCTTCTAATCTCACCAACGTGAAGAAACAAAAACTTGATTCTATTTATTGCCGCTTCCCAAAAATGAAATCCGTTTCATCCCAGTGAAAAGACTCGCCCCTTTCATCTTCCTTGTTACTGGCTCTCTGTTCTCTACAGATGTCCCCGTCGTGAATTTCCTGTTACCCACAGATTCACTTTCTTGAAAGAACAGTTGCTCTTAGTTTATTTCTTTTAACACTTTGTTAAAAATGACCTCAGGAGAGAGGGCTATAAACACTGCAGGTTTTGTGCGATACTCCAAGGATCTTGAAGAAGGAAATGACAGCTTTCAAGTACAGGACACAAACTGTTTGAACAGTTTTCCGAGCAGAGATTTTGATCCATTTATTTTATTTACTTGCAAGTATTTATATACCATCCTTTCACAATAGACCAGAACAGTTTACAGGGTAAAAACAACATACACAAGTAAAGAACCTACATTTTCACTGACACTGAGAAATAAAAAGAAAAATTCATAAAATAATAAATTCATTTAAAATAAAAAAAAAATAACCTTTTCTGGGACTAGATGGCTCAGAGGATTGGCACAGGATTACAGAACATTCTGCTCAGAAGGCGTTTTTTCAACGTCCATTTACCTGAGCAAATACAGATGTATTTAGTGAATTTATGATGCTATTTTGTATTGAATTTTTTTATGTTTTCATGTTATGCATTCATTACAACATAATTAAGAGGGAAGGTATCTTTCAAACAACTCAGTATGGCCTCATCTATGTGCATATATGACCACATGGAGAACTATTGCAATATTTTATAACTAAAGGAGGTAATTTGAAAAGGAGTTACACGTGTAAATGTAACATACTATCATAGCAATTTTAAAAAGCCATTTATACACATAAAGTGCACTTACATGTGAATATCCTATGGACAATTCAATGGCATATATTGTAGCAATTTTCAAAAGACCATTTTCACAGGTAAAACACATTTACACGTCTGAAACCCAAGTTTAAGTGTATAAATGCTTTTTTTAAAATCAGGCCTTATGTGAAACATGCATAGAAACATAGAAATGATGGCAAAAAAGGACCAAATTGTTCATCCAGTCTGCCCAGTAAGCTTATGGCAGTATCTGCTGCACCATGTAGGTTACCCCATGCTTATCAGTTTCCCACACCATAAAAGTCAGGGCTCTCATTGGTTGCTGTTTGAATCCAATTCCCCATTATGCCTTGCTGTTGAAGCAGAGAGCAATGATGGATTGCATTAACGGTATTGAGGCTTATTGAGTAAGGGTAGTAACCGCCGCATGCACTCTTTTCTTCATTTCCATTCTTTAGCCTTTAGAGATCCACAGTATTTATCCCATGTCCTTTTAAATGCTTTCAGTTTTGGTTTTCACCATCTCCTCCAGAAGGGCATTCCAGGCATCCATCACCCTCTCCGTAAAGAAATATTTTCTGATGTTGTTTCTGACCATATATTTGAAATTCAAAACTCAGGTCTTCGTGTGACTTCTTTCTATCTTATTTGCAATATCAAACTATACTGTCTGATGATCACTTGTACTCAGGTGGGCACCTGTGTGGACATTAGAAACATTATTCCCATTTGTGAGGACAAGTATCACACCCTCCCTCAAGGGATCCATTACCATTTGTTTGAGCATAGACCCTTGGAGGGCATATGCTATCTCTCTACTTCTCATGGAATTCTGTAGAAGGGATACTCCAGTCTACATCCAGCAGATTAAAATCTCCAATGAGCAACACTTCTCCCTTCTTTCCCATCTTTTTGTTGTCTTCGATTAGATCTCTGTCCAGCAATTCTCTCTGAATTGGAGGCATATAGACCACACTGATGTAAATGGAAGCATCATCTTCTTTTTTTAGGCTAGCCCATAATGCTTCTTCCCTACCCCACATCCCTTGCATTTCAATGCTTGGATATTGCTTCTGACATAAAGTGCTACTCCTCCCCCTTTCCTGTCCTCTCTGGTCTTCCTTAAGTTATTGCCAGAGATGGCCATATCCCAGTCATGTGACTCTGTGAACCATGCTTCTATAACAGCAACTATGTCCAGATCTGCTTCCTCCATTAGAGCCTGCAGGGCTGGGATTTTATTGCCCAGACTATGAGCATTTGTATTCATAGCTTTTCAGCTTCTTTCTTTCAGGTTACTGCTCTTCTTGGACTTCTTTTGTGCCTTATTCAACAGACATTTGTTATCTTCTTCACCCATTTCTTGGAGATTTGGGGGGTGACATTCCAATTTCTTTCTGCCACCCCCATCCTCTAGTTTAGTTTAAATGCCTTATGGCAAAGGATTTGAATTTACTACTTAGGATCTTTTTTCCTGCCACAGACAGGTGTAAGCCATCTTTGACATAGAGCCTTTTATGTTCCATACATGGCCCCAGCTCCCAATATATCCAAAACTTTCTTCCTTACACCAAGTTTTGAGCCAAGCATTGAAGTTATCTATATGGCTTAGACTTTCCTTCCTCTTTCCATGAGTAGGTAACACTTCTGAAAAGGCAATACTCTTCGCCATGGACTATTCTGCTTTGCCAGTCTGGAAATCTTTCTGTACCACTTGGATGTTGTTTCTAACAAGGTTGTTGGTTCCCAGATGGATGATAATATCAACTTCAGCATCCTTACGTTCTTCTTTGATTGCATGGACAATCTGAATATCATTTCTAAGGCTTTTAACTATAGTGTTCCCCTCGAAAAGAGTTCCCAAATTAGTGCCTCTGATGACTGAGTTACCCAGCACAATGAGCTTTTCCTTATGGTTTTTGGTTGTGTTATGGAATTTCTGCGTGTATTGGGTTTCTTCTTTCCTTTCAGATACCACTTCAATCTCCATTGCTAGAGCTTCTTCATTATCCAATACAGAGAAGGCATTTTGTGTCACTTGAGAGAGCGTGTGTCTCTGCATCACAGGTCTTACTCTACTAGAACCTACTGTAATCCATTTGTTCTAGGGTTTCCCGTGCGCTCTGTGAAAGTGGGGGAGGACATATGGGCTGCACAATTGTGAAGAATGGGTGTCTTTGGGTCACAGATCTTATCCTACCTGAGCCCACTGTAAACCACGTTTTTCTGGGTTACTGAATTTTCTGTGGCAATGGGGAAACTATTCCTGAATACTATAGTGGGTGAGATTTCTTTGGGGGCTTGCTAATACTTTTTTATTGCAGATAGTTCAGCTTTAAGGTGAGCCAACTCCTTTTCCATGGAAGAGAGTTCTGAACAAATGGGGCAAGCCCTAAGTTTCCAGATGGTTTGCCTCAAGATAAAGGCTCCACAACTGTAACATTGAATAGTCCTCATTTTGCTCATTTGATTTGATAGAGAACACCTAAAGAATTACCAAAATATCTGGTTACCAATTACGTATCCCAGCCAGACTATGGGGGTCATTTTTCAAAGTGATCTAAAAAGGGGCGGCGTCAAGACCGGAACAGGAGGTGGCGGGGTGGCACTGGGGCAAACACCGCGAAGACAGCGTGGACGGCGAAAAGGTAAGGAGCCTTTTCGCTTCCAATTTCGCGCCCAATAGCGCCACCTTTTAGGATGGCGCTATTGGGTGCGAAAGCCGGCAGCGATCGCACAGCAGAGGTGCGATCACTGCCGGCTATCGCAGGCCCCCCCCCGATGCCACGGTATCTTAGAAAATCTAGGCCTATATTAGAAGAGCAAATCCTGAGGTAGGTGGAAGGGAATTAAACAGTTGATATTAGCTACTATAATTTTAGCTTAATGGAGTTATAAGGATTTTGTCAGATACTCTCTATACTTGTGAGGTTTTGTTTTTTTTAATCCTCTTTGGCTTTATACACCCGTATATTTTATGCATGAAAAAAAATTGTGACTTGTTCATATAAAACCTGTTTATGCATGAAGTTGGTATATTTTAAAAAGTGCATGCATAATTGAAATCATGTTTGCTGAAACCTCCAAAAGTGCACCCAGTTCTTCTCCAGGTCATTGAGATCCTCCTCGTTCTTCACTCTGCACTCCCTCCAGGTCATGCAGACCTCCCACCCAACTAATAGTAAACAGATGAGTCTGCTAGCAATTGCACAAGATAATTAGGAATAAAATTATGCAAATAATTTTCCAAATGTATGCATGTCTCTTATAAAACTTATGCATCTACCACTTGACCTTGCCCCAGACTAGTTTTTTTAATGCGTACATGTGCACGTGACTGAAAATATGCTTATACTTTTGATGTTTATAAAATAGTGTATACATGAGTACAAGCCACTTCTGCAAATATATGCAAATTTTACACTTGTAAATGTTTTGAAAATTTACCCTTTAGTATGATGTTTCACTATGTGGAATCTAAGAATTTAAAAAAAAAAAAAAAAAAAAAAAAAAAAAGGACTTCCGGTGATGACGTCACCAGCAAGGAAGCCGAGAGACTGAGCTCCACGGCCCCCCTCCGGGTTTCCCCCGCTAACCCCCTAATATCGCGGTGTTTTTGTGGCGACCCACCTCGAGACGACTTCTGAGGGGTCCAGGCTCCCGAGGGTGAGAATTTGCGCCGCCAGGGAGGCCGAATGAAAGCGGTCGGGGCGATATATAATAGAGATGTGAATCGTGTCCTCGATCGTCTTAACGATCGATTTCGGCTGGGAGGGGGAGGGAATCATATTGTTGCCGTTTGGGGGGGTAAAATATCGTGATATATCGTTAAAATCGTTAAAACCCGCTAAAACCCACCCCCGACCCTTTAAATTAAATCCCCCACCCTCCCGAACCCCCCCCAAATGACTTAAATTACCTGGTGGTCCAGCGGCGGTCCGGAACGGCAGCGGTCCGGAACGGGCTCCTGCTACTGAATCTTGTTGTCTTCGGCCGGCGCCATTTTGGAAAATGGCGCCGAAAATGGCGGCGGCCATAGACCAACAGGATTCGACGGCAGGAGGTCCTTCCGGACCCCCGCTGGACTTTTGGCAAGTCTTGTGGGGGTCAGGAGGCCCCCCCCAAGCTGGCCAAAAGTTCCTGGAGGTCCAGCGGGGGTCAGGGAGCGATTTTCCGCCGCGAATCGTTTTCCGTACGGAAAATGGCGCCGGCAGGAGATCGACTGCAGGAGGTCATTCAGCGAGGGTTCCGGCGCCTCGCTGAACGACCTCCTGCAGTCGATCTCCTGCCGGCGCCATTTTCCGTACGGAAAACGATTCGCGGCGGGAAATCGCTCCCTGACCCCCGCTGGACCTCCAGGAACTTTTGGCCAGCTTGGGGGGGGGGGCCTCCTGACGATTCACATCCCTAATATATAATAAAGCGCTGAGGGACCCGGTCAAGATGGCGGCCGCAGCCGCACCTCGTTCCTGCTACCCGAAGTTTCAATTAGCTTTACCTTCTGAGCCGGCTGGCGTTTTGTTGTGATTCTGCCCCCGGAGCACCTGTGCCGGCCGATTGCCTTTGACGGAAGACCGCTGCAGTACTGACGGTAACAGGTGATCGTGGTAGGTAGTGAGCAGGGCAGAGCAAGCACCAACGTGGCCAAGATGGCGGACGGCAGAGTGAACCTCCTCATTAAATGATCCTTTTTGGAAATACTAAATGCAGCGTTTCAGTGTGGGAGAGTGGACATTCTTCGGGGCGCTCTTTCCCTCCATCATCCGCCTCCATTAAAATTTTTTTGGAACCAACCTTTATTCTTACCTGGAGAGGAGACTATAGCGAATAGAAACTGGTTGTGGGCTTCCAGGGCTGACATCACCTGAAGTGGACGCCTGATTGCGAGCTCTGCGACCCTTGCTTCCCATATCGCCTACCATCGCCGCGAAATCGGGCGCACAGCTCTCCTTTTTTCTCCTGCAGTCATTATTGATCTCTGGCGCGCCAGATCGTGCCATCCCCCGGGAGTCTTGGGGCCGGGGAGTATGGTATGCGCCCGCACCGGCCGAGGCCCATCACAGAGCGCTGCAGCCTGAAACCCAAGATGGCATCCGGGCCCGAGCGGCCAACGCAGCTGGCGTCGGTGTCCAAGGACGCGCTGCTTCAGATCTCCTCGCGGGTATCCGCAGCCCTTGATGATCGGCTGCTCAAGTTGCAATCCACCATGGACGAGGTAAAAGCGGCTGTGGAAGGTCAAGCAAGGCGGCTTGATGGCGTGGAGCAGCGCGTTGGAGACCAGGAGGACCGCCTCGTGACTACTGAGAGGCAGGTCCAAGTTCTCACTGATCAACATGCGGTACTACCTTGAACGTCTTGAGGACCAGGAGAACAGGAACCGCCGAAATAACCTAAAAATTATGGGGCTGCCTGAAGCTGTTCTGGACAGTGACCTATATAAGTTCTTGGAGGAATGGCTGCCACAGCACCTGGGACTTTCCACTCTTGTAGGGCAACTGCGATGTGAACGGGCGCACAGAATAGGGCAGCAACGTGAGTCGGGAGGTAGGCCGCGTCCCGTCATGGCAAGAATTCTCAATTGGCTGCACAAAGTCCAGATAATGCGGGAATTTCGAAAGCAGCCTGTTTTGGAATATATGAGTTCTCGCATTCTGCTCTTTAATGATTTCTCAGCCACAGTGACGGCGCAGCGCAAGGCTATGCCCTGACCTATACCAAGCTTCACAAATGTGGAATAGCCTTTGCCCTGCTGTACCCAGCTAAATTACGCATTCACCATGTGAATAAAACAATGTTCTTCACTTCCAAGGAGGAGGCGTCGCAATTCCTGGCACATCTCCCACAGGAGGAGAAAGCTTGATAAGTCTGTGGTCCTTTGTCTGGAACAGGGACTGTGGCTCATGGCTGTGTGTCACTACCCTTTGAGTTTGCCTATCAGGGGGCACTCCTATACTATTTTGGACTTGGTTGGTTGCCAACCAGGGCGTTTCCATGGTCCTGATGAGGGTGCCCAGGCGCAGGTCTTGGTGCTCTTGAGAGTTGGAGCAGTCCACCTGTACACCTTCTACTGTCACCTAGCTGTGGGGACGTAACACTGTCCATTGCATTGCCTTATCATGGTCTCGTTCCAGTCACGGTGTTTGGAGGTTTTAATCGTTGCCTTTTCGTAGCCTGGGACCACCATGCTTATTTGTCTCTGTTGTTGTTCACTGTTCATATTATGTTTACACGACTTTTACGCTTTGTATTTACCTTTATTGGGATACTGGACATTGGAGGGGGGAGGGGGGTTGGAGGGGGGTTGGAGGGGGGTTGGAGGGGGCCTAGGGCACACCCTGCCAGCAGGGGGTGTCAGAGGCCTGAGCCTCCTAGCGCTGTTTATATGAAGTTTTGGATTGTATGGATGTGTGTGGGGTATGTTTGTGTATGGCTGTGGGGATGGGGGAGGGTACAGGTTGGAGTTGGGGGGGTGGGGGGGTCCGGGGGATAGGTGCACTGCAGAAACTTTTGTTGAGTTGAAATTGGCTTTGTTCTCTCAGACTATGGTGCCAATCTCATTTGATCCTGGTGGCTCAGGCTGGGGAGCCACGGGTGCCCAAATCATATTCTCTTGTTCTGCTCTTGTGGGTGGTTGGGTCCTCCCTAATTTTTTTTCAAATGACTACAATTAAGTTTACTTCACTTAATGTGACGGGATTCACTCCCCTATTAAGCAGAAAAAGCTGTTGCAATTCTTTCGGCGGTTAGGATCTCAAATAGTGTTTCTTCAGGAGACGCACCTAACCGCGGGGGAACATGCTAAGCTACAGAGAGAGTGGGTGGGGCAATGCTTTTCATCCTCATATTCCTCCCGGAAAAGGGGAGTAGCTATTTTAATTCATAAACAGGTGCCCTTTCAGGCGGACCGAGTGTGGCAGGATGTGGAGGGGCGGTACGTTATAGTTCAGGGACACTGCTGCCAGCAACAAGTGGCTCTCTGCAATGTGTGCGCACCAAATGTATATTCTCATGATTTTTTCACTCACCTGATGGGGGTCTTAGCCGAGCTTTCCTCCTGCGCGGTGATTATGGGAGGGGATTTTAACATGGTACCGAATAAGCAGGAGGATTGTAAACCCCCTAAACCTATTGCGCATAATGACTACTGAGTGGGCGCAAATTTTGTCTGCCAGGAGCTGGGCCTCATGGATGTTTGGCGGGCCTTGCACCCGGGAGAGCAGGATTATACTTTCTTTTCCCATCCCCATGGCTCTTACTCCCGACTGGACTATTTCCTGCTCTCCGATTTCTTGTTTCCCAGGGTGACTGCAGCCACCATCGGTACTATAGCAGTATCCAATCATGCGCCGGTGTCGGTTGGTGTCACGCTGGGAACGTTTCCTAAGCCACCCTTCTCATGGCGAATGCCCCCTGGGCTTCTGTTAGACAAGCAATTTCATCAATATTTCCTGGATCACTGGGATGAATATGTGCGCCTTAATAAACAGCCAGAGACCTCGCCCACAGTTTTATGGGAGGCGGATAAAGCAGTTAATCGGGGCGCAGTGATAGCCTATGTGGCAACACAAAATAGGAAGCGGAATGCGGCCATTTTGCGCCTGACAGCAGAGCTCAAACGTGCACAACTGCATCACATGCAAACACTGTTGGAATCCGGTAGACAGGAGGTAGCTCACATACGGGAGACGCTAAATACCCTTTTGCATCAGCGGGCCACTAAGTCCCTTGCAACTCTACAAACACGGCAATCAGCCAAGTAAATTGCTAGCCAATCTAGTTCGGGCACGGAGACCAAAGTCCCTCATTACTAGCATTAAGGACAGACAGAGGAACCACCAATCTGCGACGGCTGCCATTGCGGCCCGATTTTTAGAGTATTATCAGAGTCTTTATGGGGAGAAGCCTAGTCTATCAGAGGCTGTGGCTGCATTTTTTCAGGACCTCCCTTGGCCACGGTTAACTCAACTGCAGTTGGAGGCGCTGAACGCCCTTGTTAAGGATAGTGAAGTACATGCTATCATACATGCCCTGAAGGTTGGGAAGGTGGCTGGACCCGACGGCCTCGGCCCAGATTTTTATAAAATCCTGAAGTTCCCGATATTGCCAGTCCTGACCCCCTACTTTAATGACTTACTCCGGAACCGGTCTTTAAGTGACCTTGCGAACCAATCTACTATAGTACTTCTCCCTAAGCCGGGGAAAGACCCCCATGACGTAGGCTCATTGATAAATAACGATTTAAAAATCTTTGCAGCGGTGCTGGCGGCTCAGCTGGCCCTTATACTCCCAGCATTAATTCACCCAGACCAGACAGGTTTCATCAAAGGCAGACAGGAGGTGAAAAATGTCCGCCGGCTAATTGCAGCACTTAGTTTCCATCGCCAGACGGATGCCCTTGTCCTGAGCTTAGATGCCGAGAAAGCCTTTGACTCTCTCTCCTGGGGCTATCTGTTTTGGAGTCTACGTCAATATGGCTTTGTAGGTAACTTTATCACATGGCTAGAGGTGTTATATAGTAATCCCGGCGCACGCCTCCTTATTAATGGTGCATTGACCGAGCCTTTCTCCTTACATTGTGGGGTGCGCCAGGGTTGCCCCTTGTCTCCCCTGCTATTTGTGCTGGCCATAGAACCCCTTGCCATCAAACTTCGCTTGGACCCTGAGTTTATAGGACTCCGTATAGGGAGGCATCAGCTGAAATTAGCGCTGTTTGAGGATGATATCCTGTTATTTGTGGGAAAGCCCAAGCATAGTGTCCCAGTGATTATTCAGCAGTTCTCCTTCTTTAAGGAGATTGCGGGCCCGACTATTAATTATGCTAAATCGGAAGCCTTGGCGCTAATGCCTAGCACTGCTCAGGCCTGGAGTGACGGGTTTCCCTTTGCTTGGGCCCCGGATAAGTTAAAATACTTGGGGGTGTGGATAAAAGGATTGGATAAGTTCTTGGAGGAGAAGTCCATTACCTGCTATTAAGTTCACTTAGAGAATAGCCACTGCCATTAGCAATGGTTACATGGAATAGACTTAGTTTTTGGGTACTTGCCAGGTTCTTATGGCCTGGATTGGCCACTGTTGGAAACAGGATGCTGGGCTTGATGGACCCTTGGTCTGACCCAGTATGGCATTTTCTTATGTTTCTTATGTTCTTGCATGATCTTTATGCCCTAAATATCAAGACTACAAATGTCTGATTTGGGGGCCCAATTGACTGCTTGGCATACCCTGCTGCTGTCCCTTTCTGGGCGCTGTGCCCTGATTAAGATGATACTGGTACCAAAATTATTATACAAACTCCACATGTAGCTTTGCTGGCTTTCGTGTGCTGACATCATGTGGCTACAGCGCTCCTTTCAACGATTCCTATGGGCAGGGAGGAGAGCTCGGCTAAAATACTCTGTGCTGTTACACTCTAAATTAACTGGGGGGCTAGGTATGCCTGATTTGCGTCTGTATAATTCATCTTGTCAGCTTCACTTTGTGGGGGAGTGGATCTTAGATCAGTACTCTTACTGTGAGGATGGTTTACTTCTTAGCATGACGGCTCCCTGGTCTCCAGTGTACTTGGTTCAAGCTGACACAGTTACCTATCGTACTCTGAATATCCCTAAAGAACTCCTGCAACCCTGTCGACAGGCGTGGCATTGGTTTCGTCAGCAAGGGGGTCTCGAAGGTATTACTTCGCTGTTTATGCCGCTCCTGGGCGACAAGAAGTTTTTGCCGGGCCTGGACTGCTGGGCCATTTTTCAAGATTAGCTTCAAGAAGGACTACCTTTTATCTTCCACTTTTACCTTCTGGATGCTCCGACGGTACAGGACTTCGCCTCCTTGGCTCGGGATTATGCACTCCCATCTAAACACTTCTTCGCCTATCTACAAACTCGTCATTTCCTCCAATCGTTTAAGTGGACAGCGGATGGCTTTCGCCGGGAGTCCAACTTCGCCCAGCGTTTCTTCGACACTGCTCTTCTTCAAAACTCTATAAAAGGATGGAGCACTCTGGGACGGAGATATAGAGAACCTCAACATCTTCGTACCCTGGCAAATTATTGCACGGAGGCTTGGGGGTGGACTATCTCTCCAACTGACATACTTACTTGTTTTAAAACTTTGTCTAACTCTGTGCCGGATCTTGGCCTGCGGGAACTTCAATTCTGAATTTTACACCGTATCATCTGTGATGATGTCCGTGCTACCATATGGGCCGCCTATCTTCCCCTCAGTGCATTAAATGTGGTGGCGAGCTTGGCACGCTGGCTCATAGGTTGTTTCAGTGCCCGACTCTTCAGGGCTTCTGGGACGGTGTCCTTGCCCATATAGCTCGCTGCTTCACTTCCACTATCTCACGGACGGGCAGACTGCTTTTGTCTGGGCTGCGAGGCAACATGTCCTCCTACACGGTTGCTGTTGATCGATTTGGCCATACTGCAATCCTGTTGGCCTGCCTGACGATACTGACCTCATGGATTGAGCCCATGACACAGCCTACTTTGCAAGCCTGGTATTATAGACTTGCTTCTTCCATGCAATTGGAACGCTTGGATGCTCTTTCGAAGGTACGCACTTTGGATGCTTCCTACTGTGCCTACTGGGCTGCCTGTTATGCTTTACTACCTTTGGATATACAAACTCAACTCTTAAATACTGGGTATTGTCCCACGTGGAAATGATCACGACACCTGGACTGGAACATATCTCTTTTTTAAATAATTGAAGGACTCTATTCATTCTTTGGTCGCTCTCAGTGCACTATCCCCTGGGGGAGGGGGGGACGACAAAATGGGGGTTGTATGGCTGGAAGTTTGTGTGAATGGGGTTGTTTGGTGTGGTGGTTGCGTGATGGGTGATGATTAAGATTTGAAAATGGGGCATGCGTGCAGTCACAGCGCTTACATTGCGTTTGTACAACATTTTTTGTGCTATGTCAGATATTTTGTACCTGCTTTAGGTTCAATGTTAACCTTATTATGAGGCTGCTGTGGTTGTATTCACGCATTCCTTAATAAAAATGATTTTGACAAAAATAAATAAATAAATAAATAAATTGGGCAGCCTGAAAACTGCTTGCCTCAGTGTCTGACAAAGTATATATGGGCTTCCACAACACGAATATTCTTTAACCAGAATGCGAAGATACATTCCAGGAGACATGTTTGGATTGAGGGAAGAAAACAGCATGTGTACATTGGATTTATTATTTATTTATTTATCGAGTTTTATATAACGTCGTTCGGTTTCGCCATCACAACGGTTTACAAAGTTTCGATGTTTAACAGGGTGTTCCAAGAATCATAGGAGTACTTTTGTTCGCGCAACCGCTCGAAGCAGGTGTAACTTGCGCGCGCCGCCTCTCCATCCCCCGGCACAGGCTGCAGTGCCGGGGACTCGGGACTGCCCTCCCGGCCCGCCCCCCAACCATTGCCACACCCCCGGGCCCACCTCAGACCGCCCCCTCCCGCCCCTTTTACAAAGCCCCGGGACTTACGTGTATCCCGGGGCTTTGCGCTCGCCGGCGGCCTATGCAAAATAGGCATGCCGGCGCGCAAGTGCCCTGCGCGCATAAATCCGGCAGGGTTTACGCACGCAGGGCTTTTAAAATCTATCCCATAAGTTTGTTAACATACTTATTTCAGTCGTTATAAATAAAGTTTGGTTGTTAAATTGTACAAGTAAAGTTTTGTGCTTTGGATTGGTTAGCATGTTTATGTGGGCCGGTAGGAAGGGAGGTTGTCGCATAGAGTCATAGGGAGTTTTGGTAGGCTTTGGTGAACATCCAGGTTTTTAGTTCTTTTTAATATGCTTGTGCTATTTTGTGGGCACCACCCCTTGGGGGCCCACACAAATAGCAGATACAGAGTATACAGGTATACAGGTGTTTTTTTAACATACATATTTTATGCTAGCGCAGTTTCTCTTTTTGTTAGCTACATAATATACACATTAAAAATAACAGAGTATGCTGTATTGCTGGCCTGGAATGTGATGGGGAATAAGAGGCTGGTCAGCACCATTTTTATTCAGATGGCTCTGAGCCTGGAGCTAAGGGCTATGTTTTAGACTCAGTAGCCCACCAAGGAATAATTGACCGAAGATGGGGGGGGGGGGGGGGGGGGGGGGGCTCGAGGGAGTGGGCTAAGTTGAGGGGTGGTTCTGAGGTCTAGGAGTAGAGATGGAACTTCACCATATGATTAATTTTTAAATGTTTTATTGCATTGGAGCTGCCTCTAGAGGCAACAGGCAGGGGGTGGGTGGAATGTTGTCACAAGAGCCCCCCATAAGTTTTTTTTTCATTCTGTGGGTTAGCTGGCATCTTCGGACCACTCAGCTGTTTCATTAAATAGCCCAAACACCACAAAAGGTACCACCTCTATCACTTGACACTTACTTATGGCACGCAAAAGAACTTAGAAATAAGAATACACAGAAAAAAATTTCTTCTTGAAGTAAGAGCCGCATCTGCAAGCCTGACGATGTGTTCAGCCTCACCAGGTTGAACCGTCTGGTCTGTTCTTCATTTGTGGCTCTTACCCGGCCGTGAAGCCTGATAATGATTGCTGTGGGCTGTTAAGCCTGAAAGACAGTTTTTGGTAAATAACAAATATTTGTACATAGATAATGTCCCAATGTCCTGTTGATGTCTATAAATCTCCCCGACAGCGGCCGGTGTTTCGCTGCACAACTTGCAGCTTCATCAGGGGTGAAAACGTTTTAAAAAAGAGAAGGCACACAATAAAACACAATTTGCGGGACAGATGAAAAGATTTTTACTTAATTTATATTATCGCAGCGCCAACCTCCTCTAAACCGGACTTCAGGTCTCTCAATGATGTATTCTTGAACGCGGGACAGAGACCGATTACAACAGAGTAGAATGATTAAATAGCCCGTGCAAACTAATCCATCTCCTCCCATTCCCTGAGACCATCCTGCCGGAGGTCTCCCCACACTGCCTCCCTACCAAGAATCCACCCTCCCTACTGCCGCTATACCCAGACCTTCTGGGAAGGGCAGACACTGAGGTCGCATCCAATCCATACCCCTATGCCAATTCCCCATTCGCCTTCCTCCCACCAGACCCCACTCAGATGCATCCCTGAAATCACCAAACTGTGCAAACCGATTGTCACCCACCCAGAAGGAGGGGGTGATGCTGGGCCCTCCCTCCCAGTCCATCCACCGTCCTTCCGTCCCTCGGAATCCCCCCTCACCGACCAACCCCTGCGCACCCACATTCACTGCACTCCTCATTGACCTGACCGAGCCCTGCTTCCCTTGCTCACCCAGGAGCACAGATGCAGCATTTAAGCCCCGAGGCAGACAAGGAGTGCTGCAGAGTTTCACTCACCGCAGAAGACCCCCTCCCCCGAGCCAGCCCGGCCCCTACCCGGGAACGAGAACGGCCGCGTGTGCCTCGGGCCGCCCCTCCTCTCACAGCAGAAGGAGCCCACGAAATAAACTCAGAGATAGCAGCCTCAGGGAGAGCTGCACACGTCTCTGCAGGTACAGGCACAGAAATATCAAAGAAAGGGGGGAGGGGGACGCGAAACAGGCCCCCCCACGTCCCCAGGAGTAAGAAGGGTAATCCCAGCACTTGGGAGCACTGCGGCCAGGAGACAGCTCCGCTCCTCCCTGACATAATCCCCAGCCATGGCCGCTTCCTCTGACTCCATAACAGGAACTGGTAAGAGATGAGAGAGAAGGGGGAAGGGAGGTAGAAGCAACAGGCAGAGAAGAAAAGAAACCAGGAATTACAGGAGGAGAAAAGGATATGAGTACTTACAATTAAAACAGAAAATGAGAAGGAAAATTAAACTCAGAACAATAACACAGACCCACAAAAAGCGACCAAGCAGCTGCAGAGATGCCAGTAAGTAAGGCTGCTAGCATCTCCCAGCTCAACTCCTCCCCCTGCTCCTTATGTGGCAAGCCATGGGGCCAGCACTTACTAACCTCCCCTGCATCACCCCCCCCCCCCTTCCCTTCTCCTTAACCCTTCCCTAACCAATTATCTGTTTCACTCACCGTCCTCCTTCTCCACCAAGCCCACCCCCCCAGGTCATATCTTTACTGCCAAAAGGGTCCTGCTCTCCGTTGCGAGCCTGGCACCTTATTATCTTGGCCGACCGGACACACTGTCCAGCCGACCTCCCAGAAACAGCTGATCCCAGCTCGGAAATGCCACAGAACTCTGACCCACATGAACATCTGGCAGAACAGCGGGTAACTAATACAATTAAATAGCCACTGGTTACAGTATTCAGCAGCCAATCAGAAGCTGGTTTACATCTACAGATTACCAGCCGGCTCGCCGCTTGCTGTCCCGCAAAGACCTCTTGTGCAGAGCAGTTCCCATCCGCCGCTTTTCACTCGCCTGCTCTCCTCAGTCGCCTTCGGCCTCCGAAGCAGATTTGACAAGTCGCATCGGTGGACAGCAGAGTGGACCAATCGGCGCGCTTTTAGAAGGACGCTCTCTAACGTCTCAAAATCACGGGGGCCAACCGGCGCGATGCATGGGCGGGCTCGTGGCGTAGATGACATCACAGGGTAGGCGAAGGGTGGGGGAGGTTGGATTTGCACTTCTGCGGGTTGGAGTCGGAGAGCGAGAGAGACGGCTGGTAAAGGACAAGGGAGTACGGGTCGTTGGTGGCGGTAGCTGGCAGTTTCGTGACTTATTCTATATTCTGTGTACGTGAGCAGATGGCGACAGAGGGTCCTAACTGAATGCAGGTAAGAAAATGCTTTGATTGGTGTGGGGTGTTGGTGGGTTTAAGCGGTTGGAAACCTGGTGGGTTTTTTTTTTTTAAGTATGTGTTGTATCACTGCAGGACGGCACAGGTAGGTTGCTGTATTCTAATAACTAGTGCAAGTCCTCCATCCCGAGCGTGCAGGGTGAGCAGTGGTGGTCTGTTACCTGCCCTTTGCTTTCTCTAGTATTACCGAAATCTGAACTTGATCTGATAACAGGAGGATGCTGCTGCAGAGGAGGCGTTTAGGATACAGATTTGTTAATGTTTCACGGTAGTGCCTGAGAGCAAACCTCTTTCGGTCTTTCCCGTTCAGTGTGTGCACAACACATTGCTTTAGGACTGGCTAACTCCCGGTTCAATCCTGCGATTCGATTAAAGAGTCTGCATTGCAGAATCTCCGAGAATTCTTTATTGTTTGCTGCTTGCTGCTCGTTTGATCGTGACACGCACCGTGGCGGCTTCTCGTTAAGTGCTTGAAGCAGGTGCTGTGATGTGTGCTGTACCCTTCATCGCTTCATTAGTTTCACATTTTCGAGTATTTACCTGAATGCTTTTGTTCATGAATGTTGCAAATATTAATAGAAAACAAGGACTCAAAGTCCAAGAGTTGCCTAAAGAAATATATAAAGGAGGTTTCATATTGCCGATTATTTAAATGTTAGCTTTATGTTCCCTTTCTGTATGTCCTGTCAGCAAGTTGATTAAAAAAAAAGTATTTTATTCAGATATTATACGAAATATTTGTAGTATAGGTAGATATCAATATGGTGGAATTCTATACAAAAATATCTGTTCATATTCTATAGGCAGAATGAATTTTAATGTATGTTTTTGGATGTGTACACAAGTGTATTCATGTCAACCACAAAATGCAACATTTTGCTCTATAGTTAATCATTTAATTACATACAAAAAAATGTATACCCCAAATCCAAAACGTTTGGTAGGAAGGATTTATGTGAGATTGTATGTTTGTAGCAGTAAAACCTTATTTTAACAATTTTAAATCTGCTAAAATTTACTTGACTTCATATTATATGAAAGACAGTGTGGTAAATATTTACCATTAAACCTGTGTTTTTCACTTTCCCATGCATGACAAAAAAGATTTAATGGTAAATTAAGTACTGTTTTGCAATATTCAGTATTATATTTTAGTCTTGTCATGATGGCTGTATGATTTGTTTTAAACTTTTTTGCAATGGCAAGAATCTTCGACTTCATTGAAAAATAATTAAAATCACAGCACATATGTCGAAGAGTGAAACAGTATTTTGACAAGTGTATCAATTATGATATTTTTGCAAATGCTGCCGCTAATTCATTATGTGCTATATAAAATGCACACCCAAAAGTATTTATGCAGTATTAAAAATAGAAATAGCAGCTATTTTTTAATATCTGTGGGATCGGGAGCACCTTAGGCCATATGCTTCCAGAAGAGGAGCTCTGGTAGCATAACCTACACACGGTTGTTCATCATTTGACTCTTAAAATGCAATGGCAAAGTGGAAGGTTGGTTCGCAGTACTGTGTGACAGTTAAGCTGCAGTGGTGGAGCTATAGCTGATGCAGCTGCACTTTGGCCCATTATTTGGCTTCCTGTCCCTTCTCTCCAAGAACTGGCTCTTCTACCTCCATTCATGTCTCCATCTGACAAAAAATGGTGCGCCACAAATGCAGGCTGTACTCTGATGCTCCCCTCTGCTTACCCTTTTGGATGTTCATGGTGGCGGCAGGGCATGAGATCTACTACACCATGGCTCCAAGGGAGTAAACCTGAGTCACATGGCTATTAGAGGAGAAAGGGATGCTATTCCCTTGTTTCCCATCCCCTCTTCAACAATCAGAGATAGCAGTGCCCGATTGAGCTTTTGCCCCTGCACACCTGGAAGTGAAGGAGTCAATGTATTCCAACAGTGTTGGTCATTTTTAGCTTCAAAATGGATTTGTTGGGGGGTATCTGTCATGGCTTATCTCCCTGCATGGGCTCCTACAATCGGAAAGTGAATGAAAGGCTAGACCATTATATCTTCACAAGACATTGACCTGATATCATATCAAGAAGGGGTGATACTTGGCTTGGATGTCAAAAGTATAATCCTAGATCTGCCTGTTATGTATATTTTTTCTTTTGCAAATAAGTCTTATCTTTTGAAAGATGCCAGCCGACTTCTGTAACGAAGGTGGAATTCACTCATGTGAGTCGGCACAATGTGAATCGGCACTGAGACAAATGGAAGAGCCCGACACTGCATGAAGTGTTTCAAATGGCTACATCTCAACTGAAACAATGTTTAAGCACAGCAGTCCACATCCCTTCATTACACAAATCGGCTGGCATCTTTCTATATATAACAAGCAGACTGACACACAATCCAGATATCACTCTTTCAATATGATGTTGGGTCAATCTCATGAAGATACGATGGTCTAGCCTTTCATTAACTTTCAGTGTTTGACTAGCACATATATGACTGTGTTTTTGTTTGTTTTTGCTATTTATTGGTCCATTCTCAAGGTTCTCTATAATAAAGTACTATCTTACAGTCTGAAACAGATCCCACTACATGCTGGAACCCACAATTATGGCAGTTCAAGCCGTTGGACTGTGCCAGCTAGATATTCTCCAGTTTTCCCACACATTCCTTTCCCTTCTTTCTATCGCTCATCTCTGTATCCCTTCCATCCAGAGATCCTTAAAAATGACTTTATTGTTTAAACTCTTGTTGCAAGGACACTAAGGCTAGTACAATTGGATTACAATACAAATTTCCTTTTCCCTTTCTTTAATTGCTTTAAGCTGGATAGCTTTCTCTCTTCCACAGCTCCCATCGTATGGCTGATGGGACACAATGCTAAAATTTAAAGCGTGGACAGTGAGAGAGTGTGAGAGACTGAGAAGGAGGTGGAGGAGTGCAAGTCTAGAAAATGGAACTGTGTGGGATGAAAGGTGAGACAGAAAGTGGAGGGGTAGGAGAAAGGGACATAAGGAGTGAGAGAGTGGAGGAGGTTGATGGGTGTGGAAAAGTAAAATGGAAGGTAGGGGGGAAAAGGGGGAAAGCATGCATTGTGTTGGTGTGGGTGGGGTGGACTGTGTTGTACTACTGATAAAGAATGATTGTAGTATATTGTACTTCTGGGGTTGTGGTTTGCTGTCATGGGGAAGTAGTGCACGCCTAACTGGCAGGGGAAGCAGCTGCATGCTGCAGTAAGAGTCCCATAAAATGATCATTCCAGTGCTGACTAATAGAGCATACTTTAACTTACAGCCTTTTTCCTACCTTCTTACCTCCTAGTCTATCTCCTTGTCCATATTCATAATTCTGATCAAACAGATCTAAGTCAAATGTGCAGACTTTAGTGCTGTTGCTAAAGAAATTGCTTCTGTGTGCTTGAGGTTTTAACTTGACAGCGCTTCTGCATTTCATTGGTGTTCTTTTTTTTTGGCTTGGCGTGCCTTCTTCCATGACTAAGCTTCCTGTCCATTTGGAACCTCCCTATACCACACACTCGCAATCATGTATGATAAACTGAGGTGCTAAGGGCCTTCATTCATATCTGCTTGGTCCCCTCTTCCCACCCCCATGCTTTTTAAAACTTAACTATGGAGCAGCAGTCTTGGGTAGGGGCTTACAGGTTGTGACTCTTCAGAAAAGTGTTTCTTACCTTTACCCCATCAAGTACACTCAATAGCTTCATGTGGGCTTGCACCCTCCCCCCCGTTTATGCTTCATAAAATGTAATTACTTCAGTAACCCAGATGAACAAATTGTATCTATTTGTTTTTTTTTAATGTGTTTGATCTTATCCATGGTTCAAGGCTGGGTACAGTTGAACGTTCATAAAATCACAAGACCTTCAACATAGAGGAATTCAACATATGCAAATGTGGAAAACATCTCTAGTTTCTCTTTTATTGTCAACTGGAGGCAGGTGAGGCTTCCTGTCTGGCTTCTCTCTCCTTTAGCAGTGCAGTGATAGTGAAGGCAGCTTACCTTTTCCTTTCATCTTCAAGTGGCTTGTCTCCACTTCGCAGATGGCAGGGGTAGAAGCAGCCAGCCAGCTCATTCCCAGCTCTTCTCTGCTTTGTTAGGGCAGGTGGAAAAGGCAAAAGAGGCAGGCAACCTTGCTCATTACCAAATCCACACTGCTTTGGCGGGTAGGTAGGGATGATGCAGACAGCTCTGTTCATAACCATCTTTGGTCTAATATGGGGTGAGATAGAGGAAGCTGGCTGCCCTGCAAATCCTCCTCTTCCGCTAGTGATGAGGACGCTCCCGAAGCTCCAGCAGGACGGGGGAACCATGATACTCATAGTCTCTCATTGGCTGCGGCAGGCTTGGTTCCCGCTCCTGCAGGACCTCCCCACCCTTAGTCACACAGGATCAGAGAAGGCTGTGCCATCCAAACCTCAGGGCATTGTCTCTGATGGCCTGGATGTTGAAAGGTTAGTCTTGCAGCCCCTGGCATTGTGTGACTATGTCTCTCGGGTTCTGGTTGCCTCCGGTAAGCCTTTGACTAGAAAGTCTTACAGCTTAAAGTGGAGGAGGTTTGCCATCTGGTGTGAGCACCACAGGTTAGATCAGTTTACCTGCTCCACCTTGAAGCTCTTGGACTATCTGTTGAACCTGTTGGAAGCTGGTTTAAAGACCAACTCGATCAGACTGCATCTCAGTGCCATTGGGGCATATCATCACGGGGTGAATTGTACATCTGTCTCTTGGTTGGGCAGTTCATGCATGGTTTGCTTCAGTTGAAGCCCCCTCTGTGTCCACCGCCTGTATCCTGGGACCTTAATGTGGTCTTGGCTCGCCTCATGAAGGACCCATTTGAACCTATGTGCACGTGTGACCTAAAATATGTGACCTGGAAGGTCATATTCTTGGTTGTGGTTACCTTGGCGCTTCAGGTCAGCGAACTTCAAGCGTTGGTGATATACCTACCTTATACGAAGTTCTTCCACGATAGGTGGTTCTCCGTACTCACCCTAAGTTCCTGCCTAAGGTGGTATCAGACTTCCATCTGAACCAGTCTATTGTCCTACCCACCTTCTTCCCGAGACCTCATTTGCCAACATATGCAAGGCACCAGGTGAACGGGCCTTGCATATGTTGGATTGTAAGAAGGCCTTGGCATTCTACCTTGAGAGGATAGCAGGCCATAGACAGTCCACACAAATCTTCATCTTGTTTGATAAGAACAGAACAGGAGTTGCTGTGGCCAAGCACACCCTGGCTGTCTGGCTAGCGGACTGTATCTCGTTCTGCTATGCGCAAGCAGGATTGCAGCTTGAGGGCCATGTTAAGGCTCACTCTGTCCAGGCCATGGTAACTTTGGTGGCTAATTTGTGAGCTGTCCCAGTGATGGAGATCTGCAGGGCTGTGACGTGGAGTTCTTTCCATATGTTTGAAGCCTACTATTCTTGGACAGAGATGGCCGCCAGGATAGTAGCTTCGGTCAATCAGTCTTCCATAACCTTTTTCGAGTGTAAACTCAACTCTTCTGCCTAGAGCCCTGTTTTTTGGGTTCAGGCTGTCTTCCTCAGTTACCAACAGCACCCAAGTTGTTGTATTCGTTGGCACCTGTTTGGAGTCTGTTGGTCCGCTCCGTTTGGACACAGCCTACAGCTAGGTATTCACCCATGTGCGAGAACTACCATCCTGCTTGTCCTAGGAGAAAGCAGAGTTGCTTACCTTAACAGGTGTTCTCCTAGGACAACAGGATGTTAGTCTTCACGAAACCTGCCTGCCACCCCGCGGAGTTGGGTTTCATTTTCATTTTATTTTATTTTCGTAATTCTCTGTACTGAGATTGAAGGGGGGTCCCCACGTGGCTGTGTGGATAGTGGCATGCTGGGTATGCTCAGTGTGCCAGTCAAAGTTCTAGAAACTTTGACAGAAGTTTTCCATGCCAGGCTCCATCTGATGATGGCACCCATGTGTGAGGACTAACATCTTACTGTCCTAGGAGAACACCTGATACAGGTAAGCCACTCTGCTTTCTCTCTAGGGTAATCAAAGTTTCAACCTGTTGGGGTGTCTGTTTTGATTGTCTAGCTCGGTATGTAATTTTTCTCATCCTCTGGTCTCATGTGTGGTTTTTTTTTCTCTCTCTCTGCTGGTAATTTTCTTTTCTGTTTCAGTTATCTCTATCTCTTTCCTTCAGAATGGATATTTTAATACTTTTCCCGTCGATAGCAGGCTGACTTAGCCATGCTGTCATGAGATCTGTCAATCAGGTCCGGGAGGTGGAGCTTGTTAAGCAAAGGTTAGATTTTTGTTCCCCTGCGGCTGCGCATGTGTTCCCGCGCAGGAAGTAATGGATTCTCCTCAGTCTGTTCTTTCTGTGCGCGGGATCGCACGTGGAGCCATTTTTCTCCTCATGACATCGAAAGCCGGATTTAAGAAGTGTCGCTGCGGCAAGGTAATGTCGGTCACGGATGGCCATGACCGATGTTACCGGTGCCTAGGCATCACACACGAAGTCCGGGACTGCGAGTTCTGTGCTCGTATGTCCCCCAGGGCTCAGAGGCAACAGGCCTACCGCCTCAAGGAACTCCTGAGTCTCTCAGACCTGTTGGAGGCCCATTCTTCGCCGGGCCTGGTGAAGAAACCAACGCATTCCCAAAAAAGGGTGGCCTCGTGGGATACATCAAGACTGAGGAGCACAGAGATGAGGCAAGTAGAAAGGAAGCAGGGCTCTGCTTCCTCCAATCGGGATTGATCGCCTCACCGTTCCGCTCCCTCCCGAGAAGGGTCAGGAGAACCCAGTGCCTCGAGGCAAGGGCTGGGAAAACCACCCCATGCTAAGGTGCCAAAAAAGTTGAAGCACAGCGAGGAGACGACGGCGCCAGACAAAAGATCCGCGCCGAAGAAAGCAGCGCACAACGCGGAGCCGAGGGAATCGGTAGCACAGGGGACGGCGCAATCTCCATCGGCGCAAAATTTGGCGCGCAAGACGGCGCCAACACCATCGGCGCACAGGACAGTGCAAGATGCAGCACTCAGAATACCGACTACAGTACACTCGGGGCGTCGACGAGACTGGTATAGTCTCTCGGGAACGACCAATCTAGCCCCAGCAATTCACGGCGTTAAGCCGATGGTAGTGCATAGCAGTCATCGGAAACGCAGTCACCAATCCCCGCAGTCATGTTCTACTTCTAGTGACTCACAACTGGCATCGGGGACATCTTCTAAGAAGGTGAAGCAAACACATGGCCGCCCCTCTCACAGAGAACCAGGACACAGGCATAGACACCGCCATCAGTCCAGTCGTCCTGCCATAACAAAGATCTCGGTCAAAGGGACTAGCCCTTCTACCTCCAGATCTTCCAGGTCTTCACGCCATAGGCAACGATCACACCAATCGCCCATATGCCTTACCTCTTCACAGGCGTCCCTGTCACCGGGAAGTTCCAAAGGACGGGAACACACCCCTCCGCCGCAGCCGGTTCCCGTGTCGCAGGACGCCGCCAGACCATCCATGCCGCCTAAAACAAAAGAAGCATTCTGGCAACTTTCACAATCGCTCGCAGTATTCTATGAAACTCTGGAATCATCGTTTGCAATGGTCAATCAACTACAGTCACTGGTCAGTGACCCGCAGTCTCCACCTTTGCGAGATCCACAACTAGAAATACCTGTCTCCCCGATGTCAGAGCACTCTCCACCCTCACATGCAAGCCAGGAGCTTCCAAGAGACTCTCCGTCCCCTTCTCAATCTCCTTCTTCATCAACAGGGTTCCCCCCCGACCCACAGGAACTACCACAGGAACCATACTCACCACTGGAGGATCTCTCTTACCCTAGATTTCTAGAGAAATTGGGTAATATTTTACAGTTACAGGTGCAAAAGGAATCTGACCCCAGATCGGAAACTCTGGGTCTCTTAAAAATTTTTGATATCCCGGGGGAACCTACTGCACTTCCGCCGCATGAACTGTTGCACAATGTTCTATTAAAATCGTGGGACAAGCCACAATCGATACCGGCGGTTTCCAGAAAATTAGATATAAAATTTAGAATGAAGAGGGATCCACCATATGCGCTGCCACAGCTCCCCCATGAGTCTGTCGTGGTGGAGTCTGCGATGCAGCGTTTTAAAAAGTCAAAGACTCATTCAGCGTACCCACCAACTAAAGACAATCGATACCTGGATGAGTTTGGACGGAAGGTCTACCAGAATGCCATGCTCACAACAAGAATTATGCATCAATTCTATATGGTGCAGTATTTCTATGAGTGCATTCAGGCAACTAAGGGGATGCTCTCATCTACAGCTGATCAGTCACCTCAAACACTCCATGATATGGAGGAATGCTCTAGACATTTACTCAGATCTGTCTACGAAGGCCTGGAAACATCATTCAGAGCATCAGCAACCGCTACAGCGGCCCGCTGGATTGCGTGGCTACATTCCAGCTCCATAAGGGAGGATGTGAATGACAAATTGGCCAATCTCCCATGCACTGGAGATAACCTTTTTGGTATCAGACTGCAGGAAACAGTGGGTAAACTAAAAGAAGACACAATAGCCGTGCAGTCTCTGCAGACACAACCGGCTTATGCGACCTCAAGAAGATATTATCCGTACAATCGACGATCTGCTTATACTCGCCGACCCTATCGATCGTACCACACTTTCCGGCCTCCATCATATCCTACGTATTCAAGGCCGCAGCAACAACAGCAGCAGACCCAGATTCCGCGTAGGGGTAAACCACGCGCTCAACGACAACAGTCCCAACAGCCAACTCCTGCAGTTAAAGTAGCGCAGTCTTTTTGAATTTTCAGCCACCACCACACACCTTAGCGCCACCAGGGAGAATCCAGTCGTGTCTATCAGTGCGGGAACAGATTACATCCGATAAATGGGTACTAGACATTGTACGTCAAGGTTACCAACTTCACTTCATAACACAACCACCCTTACCTTACCTTCCCACAGGTCAGATCCAGAGATCTCAGTCACAACTCGCACAGGAGATCTCCAGCCTGCGCAAACAACAGGCCATCAAACTTCTATCCCAGAAACAGAACAAAGGATTTTACTCCCCATACTTCCTTATACCAAAGAAATCGAGTGGCCTGCGCCCCATCTTGGACCTTCGGGTACTCAACAAATTCCTGATCAAGGAAAAATTCAAGATGGTATCCTTGAAGTCAATTCTTTCTCTACTACAATCCAACAACTGGATGTGTTCAATCGACCTGAAGGATGCATATACTCACATTCCAATCCATCCATCCACGTGGTGTTACCTATGCTTTCGGTACAAGCAACAACACTACCAGTACAAAGTGCTCCTCTTTGGATTATCAGCTGCACCCAGAGTATTCACCAAATGCATGATAGTGGTGGTGGCTCATCTCAGACAGCAGGGCATGACAATCTTTCCATATCTGGACGATTAGCTCAAAATAGCCTCGATGAGGGAGATACTAATCAATCATCTCCAAAGAATTATACACTGCCTACAAACATCGGGACTAGTGATCAATTTTCAGAAATCACATCTCCAACCAAAGCAGCAACTGCAGTTTATAGGAGCATATCTTCCAGCTTATCTTCCAGCGGACAGACAATTACAGCTTCGCAGACTTCTGCATCAACTGGACAACACTCGAACGCCTTCAGCAAGACAAGTGTTAGTAGTCTTAGGTCACATGGCGGCGGCCAACTTCACAGTTCCCAACACCAGACTACATATGAGACGTCTACAGTGGGGACTGAAGCGGCAATGGAAACACACTCAACCGTTAATGCAACCAATCATACTAACCTCCGAAATGAGGAAAGACATCGCATGGTGGCTTTTTCAATCCACTCTCTCCAAGGGAGCACTATTCCGCCCCCCCCCCCCCCCCCACCCACAACGCGGTCCTGACCACAGACGCATCACGGAAGGGTTGGGGAGTGCATCTCGATGTCTACGAAATGCAGGGTCTATGGACATTTGCGGAACAAAATCTACAAATTTATTAAAACTCAGAGCAATTCGGAATGCTCTCCAGGTTTTTCAAGATTACCTGAATGGCCGCAGAGTCATGATCTACACGGACAATTAAGTAGCAATGTTTTACATCAACAAACAAGGAGGATCAGGTTCAGGGTCCCTCTGCAAGGAGACTCTGATTATTTATCAACTTGCTCATCAACATTGCATACACCTAAATGTAAACCGTTGTGATGGTACATTACTAAACGACGGTATAGAAAAGTTTTTAAATAAATAAATAAATCTACAAGCGGCTTACCTTCCGGGAGTGGCCAACACACGAGCAAACAGGTTAAGTCGAATCTTCCATCCTCACGAATGGACACTCAATCCAGACATAGCCCACAAAGTCTTCCAGAGCTGGGGAACCCCATCGATCGATCTCTTCATGACCGAACTCAACACGCAGGTTCCTCGCTTTTGCTCCATAAGACCAAGCACCGCAAGGATAGCTCAAGATGCTTTCCTCATCCCTTGGTAGACAGGCCTTCTCTATGCCTTTCCTCCCATACCTCTGATCATGAGAACGATTCAGAAATGCATAGCGGACAGAGCTAGATTGATTCTCATCGCTTCAGCATGGCCGCAACAACCATGGTACAGTTTCCTTCTCCGGTTATCTCAGGAAACACCAATACGCCTTCCAAACCATCCAGATCTCATTCAGGAACAAGGGACTCTTCTACACCCATTACATGCATCCCTTCACTTGACAGCATTGATGTTGAACGGATCCTATTGACTGAACAAAGAGTATCCCGGCAGGCACAATTTATTTTATTGGAATCCAGAAACTTTCCACGAGAAAGAATTACAATTATAAATGGAAACGTTACTCAAATTGGTGCACGTCCAATAACATATCACCATTAGACTGCCCGCCGGAACGGCTTGTAGATTACCTTCATACCCTATACAACACGGGGTTGGCCACGTCTTCCATTAGAGTTCATCTCCGTGCCATAGGGGCCTACCATAGACCTTTAAATAATACACCAATATCTACTCATCCGCTGCTATCTTGTTTCATTAGAGGGCTCACTCACTTGCGCCCTCCCATTGCAAAACCTCCGGTGCCATGGAATATCAATATGGTCCTGGAACAACTCATGCTCCCCCCCTTTGAGCCTATGGAATCTGAGCATAAAAAATACCTAACTTGGAAAGTGGTATTTTTAATTGCAGTAACTTCGGCACGACGAGTCAGCGAAATACAAGAGCTGGTCCATTATTCACTGTACTTGCAGTTTTTCCACCAAAAGGTGGTACTCAGAACACATCCGTCCTTCTTACCGAAAGTAGTTTCCCAGTTCCATCTTAACCAAAGCATAGAACTACCAATCTTTTTCCCAAAGCCTCATGCCAATGACAGGGAAAAATTACTACATACGCTGGACTGTAAAAGAGTGTTAGCATACTACAAAGACAGAACAGAATCAGAATCTAGAGCTTCTCAGCTATTTGTATCGTTTGATCCAAAAGCACCAAGTCTCCCTGTGTCAAAACGCACCATCTCTAGCTGGATTGTACAATGCATTCAATTCTGCTATGAGAAGCAGAACGTACAACTGTCTTCCACCCCAACGGCTCACCAAGTACGAGCACTAACAACTTCATGGGCTCACCTTAAGAATGTGCAACCCATAGACGTTTGCAAGGCAGCTACATGGTCTTCACTCCACACCTTCACATCACACTACTGTCTTGATCAACAAGCAACCGCGGATGCGAAGATAGGGCAAGCAATCCTGCAATCTCTATCCTCCTATCCGATGTGACTGCCACAGTTCTTGAGATCACGTTGCAATTAACAGTATTCCACCTGACATGATCGGGAGCTTGGGACTCCCATGACAGCATGGCTAATTCAGCCTGCTATCGACGGGAAAAAGCAAGTTTGCTTACCGTAAACGGTGTTTCCGTAGATAGCAGGATGAATTAGCCATGCTGACCCATTCTCCTCCCTGGCAGTCACTGTTTTTCTTCCATCACCTACAACTTAATCACAGACTGAGGAGAATCCTGCGCGGGAAAACACGCACAGCCGCAGGGGAACAAAAACCTAACCTCTGCTTAACAAGCTCCGCCTCCCGGACCTGATTGACAGATCCCATGACAACATGGCTAATTCATCCTGCTATCTACTGAAACATCGTTTACAGTAAGCAAACTTGCTTTTCTTCTCTACCTGTTTTTTTTTCCCCCATTTATTTCTCCATGCCTCATCTCCTTCCTTCTACATTATCTTTCCGAATTCATTCTCTGCCTCCCCCAAATCAGCCAAGGTCTTCTTTTTGACCCCCATCTTGAGTCCTTTTTACTTTCACTCCATCCCTTTGTCCCCTCTATCTCCTTTTCCTTGCACTCCTCCACCCCATCCTGTCCTGCCTCCCAAGTTTGATCTTTCTTCTCCTAACCACCAGAAAGTTCTCACCATGCTTGCTCCCTCTCTCTCTCTCTCTCCCTGGAGTTCTGACTGTGCTCTCTCCCTCTCTCTCTCTCTCTCTCTCTGGAGTTCTGACTGTGCTCTCTCCCTCTCTCTTTCGAGTTCTGACTGTGCTCTCTCTCTCTCTCTCTCTCTCCCTCGAGTTCTGACTGTGCTCTCTCTCTCTCTCTCTCCCTCTCGAGTTCTGACTGTGTGCTCTCGCTCTCTCTCCCTCTCGAGTTCTGACTGTGCTCTCTCTCTCGAGTTCTGACTGTGCTCTCTCACTCGCTCTCTCTCTCTCTCGAGTTCTGACTGTGCTCGCTCTCTCGAGTTCTGACTGTGCTCTCTCTCTCTCTCTCTCGAGTTCTGACTGTGCTCTCTCTCTCTCTCTCTCGAGTTCTGACTGTGCTCTCTCTCTCTCTCGAGTTCTGACTGTGCTCTCGCTCTCTCTCTCTCTCTCGAGTTCTGTCTGTCGCTTGCTCTCTCTCTCTCTCTCTCTCTCTCTCTGGAGTTCTGACTGTGATCCTGCTCACTCTCTCTGCCTGGAGTTCTAACTGGGCACCCTCTTGCTTGTCCTCGCCCCTTCCCACTGTGTTCCTTCACTCTATTTTCTCCTAAGGCTCACTGTGCACCCTCTCCTAACCCCCACTGTAGCTGGCCTGCTGCCTGACCCTCCTCTTTAGCTGGCAGGAGATGTAGTATTTTAGTACAGTTTTTCCTGCCTATGTCGGGGTCACTCTGGCGGTATGAGCTGCATAGATCTCACAGCTCACACCATCAGACTGGTCATCCTCCTGCAGCCAGGGGTGGGGGGAGGGGTTGGAGAAGAGTTATCAAGAACTAGTATCTGGGCTGACAGCCTAGCATAGTTGTGACTGTGGTGTTGGGGCAACAGAGGAGTTGGGCCAGGGAGCTCTGCATGGAGTGTGTGGGAAGGAAATGGTGCAGAGAGCTCAGTGGTGGTGGCAGAGGTGAGGAATAGAGAGAGAAAATGTTGGAAGGATTGGCGTTGAGGGGGGGGGGGGGGGGGGAAGGATAGGAAGAGAGAACTTGACAATGGTGACCTCAGGGCCACTGAGGAGGGGAGCAGTCATGATGAGGATGAAGCCTCTCTGGCTTAGCTATGAGGTACCATCCCCCTGGAGTTGCTGCTGCCTTGTGCAAATGCAAGGTTTGCATAATGGTGGCACCGGCCCCGCCCCCTCTCCATTCCCATGCCCATCTATGCATTTTTTTTTCTCCTTCATGATAGCTGTCCTGCCCACTACTGTATAGCTTTGACAGCACCCTGGCACAGCAGGCTTGACCATTCAGTAATCATTAGCTGCATGGTGCCATATGCTGACAGCTCACAAAAGCCATCCATATGGGACAGCAAGGATAGGACCAGTAGATGATGGTACCTCATCTGTCCCACTGAAACACTTAATGCTTGATATCATGATCCCTAGAAAAAAACCCCAACCTGGGATTGTTCTGAAAAAAAAAAAAGCAAAAACCTTAATGAATTTGTAATACATGCTAGTGTTACACTACTCATTCTAATGCTATTTGAATCTCTTAGTTTTGCATTTGTATCATCTTGATGTTTTGATAAAAATAATGCAGTGCTGATTAAAAAAAAAAAACCCCAAACCTCATTCTCCACACAGATGGAAAAAAAAAAGATATCTGCGCTTCCAAAATTGAGGCAGACTGTTAGCCTGCTTTTTTAGCTGGTAGGGCCTGGCAGATCACTTTGAAAAGATGAGTGCTGCAGTTTTTGGCAGAGAATCCGATACTATCACTTTAAATGTGACAAGGGAGTCTGCTGAAATGGGACCCTTGGTGATCCTGACTCTTGTTTTTCATATTTCATCTTAATGAAATATGAAAGCGGAAGGAAAGGAGGTGGCAGAGTCTGGTTCCCACGATTTTCTACGGGATGAAAAGAAAATATCTTCTGTGCAAGGAAAAATAAGCAGATTACAGATGTAATAATATTTAAAAGTAACTTGAGTATCTGTTCAACCCTGATGTTTTGAGTCTCTGCTTGGAGAACAGAAGCCTATATTTGGGATTTGTTAAATAGCCTTTATGGTAACATAGTGAGTGATGGCGGATAAAGACCAAAATGGTCCAGCCAGTCTCCCCAGCAAGGTTTTTTTTTTTTTTTTTTTTTTTTAATAGTAGCAACTGCCACTCCTTGCGGGCTGAGCTACCCCTAAGCCTTTTGTTAATTTGGTGGACATATAGGGCAAATAAACATCTTTTCATCACTGGAAAAAAGAAAGCTAGAAATCCAGATTGTGCAGGAGGCAGCTCCACAGTAGCTTCTTCATTAATGCACCCCACCCATCTTATGCAGCTTTTATGCACGTCCTAGAGATCTCGCCCTGGAAAATATTTACTTAAGTTGTTCCTGATATGAGCTTATTTGGTTTTCCTTTTTGCCGCACAGCTCCCATAAATTGTCATATTTTAGCAATGTATAGTGCCAAACCTTGCTATTTTTGCAGTGCTCTTTTATGTCTAATATTTTTAATTTTTAGTGCTTGTTCCTTTTTTTATTCTGTAATTGGTCAGTCTCTTTAATGATTTATTCTTATAGGAATTAATTGCTGACAGTCTGCTTTGGGAACAACCAGGAGGTAGTAATTCTGTCACTAAAGTTGTCACTTCCATTGTTTTTGGGGTTCTCTACCATGAAGGTTAATGCCATAGGCAGAACACAAGACCAGTTGTACCAGTTTCCAACCAGGATGCTGGTAAGCCATTGCAACAACTTTAATATCGAAGGGCCTGGTCTTTAAAAAGCATTTACCTGCTTAAAACTGGGTTTTACTCAAGTAAGTGGGCTTTTGAAAATTGCCACAATATAAGCCATTGAATTGTCCATAGGATTTACTCACGTAAGTGCACGCACGACTCCTTTGAAAGTTCACCTGTAAATGTATCCGGTAATCCACAAAATAAATAGGTAATATTTCAGGTAGAGCAGTAGTTGAATGTAGATGGTTTTTCATACATTTTTCTACTGAGTGTCTAGAACATGATAAATTTAAGACATTGTAGCTTGGATATATGATCCTTTAAAATATACTGAATTGTGTCCTGCAGTTTTCTTGCATGGTTCATATGAATCATAGGAACATAAGATTTGCCATCCTGGGATAGAACAGGGTCCATCAAGCCTAGCATCCTATTTCCAACAGTGGCCAAGCCAGGATCCTAAAAGGTCAATAGATTCCATGCAGCTTATCCCAGGGATAATCCACTGCTTATCCCAGGGATAAGCAGTGGATTTTCCACAAGTTCACCTTAATGGTTTATGAACTTTTCCTCCAGGAACTTGTCCAGATCTGTTTTAAACCAAGATACTATTAGCTTTCACCCACGTCCTCTAACAATGAATTCCAGAATAAACTGAGTAAAAAAAATGTTTCTCATATTTGTTTTAAATGTACTACTTAGTAACTTCATTGCATGCTCTCTAGTCTTTGTCCTGTTTGAAAGAGTAAATAACGAATTCTGTTCCATTCTGCGTATTATATAGACCTCTATCATATACCCCGCCTCAGTTGTCTCTTCTCAGGGTTGAAGAGCCCTAACCTCTTTAGCCTTTCCTCATAGGGGAATTGTTCCGTCCATTTTATCATTTTGGTTGCCCTTCTCTGTACCTTTTCTAATTCTGCTTATAGGGGTAGATTTTCAAATAGCGCGATTTGGCGTACTTTTGTTGGCGCATCAGGCGCCAACAAAAGTACGCTGGATTTTAGTAGATACGCGCGTAGCCGCTAAAATCCGGGATCAGCGCGCGCAAGGCTATCGATTCCGTATAGCCGGCGCGCACCGAGCCGCGCAGCCTACCTCCGTTCCCTCCGAGGCCGCTCCAAAATCGGAGCGGCCTCGGAGGGAACTTTCTTTTGCCCTCCCCTCACCTTCCCCTCCCTTCCCCTACCTAACCCACCCGCCCGGCCCTGTCTAAACCCCCCCCCTTACCTTTGTCGGGGGATTTACGCCTCCCGGAGGGAGACGTAAAGCCCCGCGTGCCAGTGGGCCACTAGCGCGCCGGGACGCGACCTGGGGGCGGGTCCGGAGGGCGCGTCCATGCCCCCGGACCTCCCTGGGCCGTAACCACGCCCCCGGGCCCGCCCCCGAAACGCTACGTCCCGCCCCGAAAACGCCGCGCGGATCGGGCACGCCCCCGACATGCCCCCGACACGCTCCCCTCGGAAAACCCCGGGATTTACGCGAGTCCCGGGGTCTGCGCGCGCCGGTAGGCCTATTGAACATAGGCGCACCGGCGCGCAGGGCCCTGCTCGCCTAAATCCGGGTGGATTTAGGCGAGCAGGGCTCTGAAAATCCGCCCCATACTGTATGTGCTGTTGTTTCACTCAGTAATAAATATCCATGAGTTAATCAGGGAAGGGTGCAGTAGTACCTGAGCAAGCAGGTGAAAAATAATGAATGTTTGGTTTTTTTGTTACTCTGGTTACTTTTGCATTGTCAAAGAGTATTTAGGGTCAGTTTAGATGTGGATTAAGTTAATTTTACCATGTGGAATAATAGTTTCCAAATATGTCAGAATATTACAGTCCAATTTTTTTTCCTGTGCCTTGTGTATGAGGTACTCATTGACAAACTGTATCATCTATGCATAGTCCAAGGACATCATCTCTAGCCTACCATAAGAGCTGGCCTACTGCAGGAAAGAGTAAGCACTGCTACTTTATGACTTGTGGGTGCATCTGGGGGACAGATGCTTGCTACCTGGGTTTCCTGCCTCCTCACCATCACCTTGTTCCTGGTGTGTGGTGACTCTGACCCCGCCTGCTGATGTTATCATGGGTCAACCTGAAGAATTAGCCTGTTGTGTGGAGCAGGTTGCTTCCAAAGGGGTAATAGCAAAGAGGGTTGCTCTCTTGCTTGTTCCTTTGGGAGTAACTTTTTTTTTTTTTTTTTTCCACTAAGGGTGGAGTGGTAATGGTTTTGGAAAGTAGTTGTCCAGACCACTTGTGTGAAAAGGGATGGAGAAGGAATAGTATTCCTCTTGTTTGATTTTATGCAAATATATTTGACGTAAATGCTATTTGTTGTTTTTGTTACTGTATTTGATGTATGCACTATTGATGTTTGTTTAATTTTGGGTGTATGCTATGGTATTTTGTTATGCATTTTGATGTTGTAAGCTTCCCTGTGTCTTTGTCGAGGAGGGCAACATCAATTGAAATGAAGTAGAAAAGATTCCATTTCTTCAGTTGAAAAGGATGAGACCGGTTCCTTCCCTAGGTATTCTGATATGTTAATGGCACTCACTGGTGCAGTCTTCATGGTGGCAGAACCCTTCTGCTCTCCTTCATATTCCTGCCTTGCTATGTGTAAGTGTGACACTTGTCTTACCAGCACAAGATTAGTGTTCCACAACATGTAACACTATGCCAGAGAAATCAGGAAGTTAATTGTGTCTGTGAAATATTATCTAAGCGGTTTTAATTATAATCATGAAAGTAATCCAGTAGTGTTTCATGAAATTTTAAAGAAATTGTGCCTTTCCATCTAAACAATATTTTGCCTATTAAGGGCCTGATTTATTAAGGGTTTTCTCCTTTTCAGGCTAATTTTAAAATGAGCGCGTGTGGGCCGATGCATGTGCGTTTTGGCACGCAACAGAGATGACACTGCAATTTTAAATTGTGCGAGCACTTGTGTACATATGTTTTAAAATGCACCTCCTGTGCGTAAGTATGTGCCTAATCTTAAGAGATTGCTCGAGCAAACATGCTTGGTATATCTTTCCTAGGACTTTTCCGGCGCTTGTGCACATATGTAGGCAGATTTTAAAACACGCTCGCGTGAGGGACAACCCAGTTTTTCCACTTAGTCCACCAGTTTGCCCGGTTAATATCAGACCTCTGCATCTTCATCCTGCATGTGCCCCTCACCCTGTCCTGTAACCTCTAAAACTGGAGATCTCCAGACTTGCTCCTCATCTGGAGCAACAGTAAAGTTACACGGATAACAAGCTGATACGTGCCGCAGTCTCCGGTTTCAAAATATGGAGTTAACCGTGCAAGTGTTTGACCCTGCCCCAGAATGCCCTTGCCACGCCCCTTTCCCGCCCTGTTATTTTTGAATGTTACACGGGTACATGCACCCCTTCTTGGTGGCGCATTTTTGCGTGAGCAACGCTTTTAAAATCGACCTCTACGTGTCTATAGGACCTTAACGAGTCATGCCCTAAAGGGGGCCTATGAGGTAAGCATTATTCATAAAATGGAAAAAAGCCTTTAGTACATCTGGTGCTAAGTATCACTTTGCATATTTGTATGTGCTATGAAATCTGATTTTAATTTTGCAATGAATAGTAAAACTGCCGCATTGTATGGAATCCCCTTCCCCCCTGAATATAATTTGTTGTATAGCTGAAGGCTTAAGAGTCTGATTTATGAAGCATTCTTTCTTCTTGCAAGGAAAACTTTTGTAAATCGGGCCCGTCATTTTGGTGTGAATGTATGAAAACCAGTATATGAAATCAAACTCCTAAATTAGATCATCAGTTATACACAGGGAGCTTCATTTTCAGTTTAAACTGATTTTTACTCGTAAAATCCTTGATTTTTTTCTAAATGCAAAAATCTTTTAAATCCAATTTTTCACTCTAATTTTGTGTGTCTTGAACAGCTGCAGAGAGAGTGTTTCCAAACCTCCTTGAAGCCAGTGCTGTATTCAAGTCCCTACCTCCTCCCCCAAGCAGTGAAAATATGTCTCAGACCTTCTTCTGACGGCAACCACGCTCTTCTACAGGAACCGAGAAGAGCCTTCCTGGCTCAGTTTTGATGACCTCATCTCCATGCGCCTTCCACTGCTTAGGTGAAAGCTTTCCCGGCACACACGTGCGAGGTCGCTCAAAACTGAGGCTGCATGGTTCCTCTTAGCTTCTGTAGGAGAACGTGGCTGCCATTGGGAGAAGGGTTGGCCTGCTGGTTTAGCTCTGGGGAAAGGACTGAAACCAAAGCATCAACCAGAGCCTGGCTTCAGTCACCTGCTCAAGCACAGATGAGCAGCAGCCCCTGACTAGAAGAACTTTTTTGGCAAGGTTCCCTGCCTCTGTGGCTCAGCGCAGACTCAGAAATGCAGTATAGGTCTGAACCACAGAGCTCAGGAACCTGAGAATGCTGCCAAAAATGGAGGGAGGAGGAGCCTGAATGAATAATGTTTTGGGGGGGGGGGATTTTTGAGGGTGAGAGGGTTTATGGGGGGGAAGGATTTTATTTTATTTTTTTTGGAAAGAAGGGAGACCAAAGAGTATAAGGATAGTGGGAGAAAAATGGGAAATGCTGGGGAGAGAGATAAATGGATCAGGATCACCTGAAGAATCATTTGAGGGGGTGGTTATATAGGTGGGTTGGGAGGGAATTGGATGGTGGGAGGTTTCTATCCACCAAAATGAATTTCGATATTCTCTCGGGGAAAAATGAAATATTTTTTTTTCTACTGATTTTCTTCTGTTTTTCTTCTTGTCAAAATAAACCCTGATAAATTCCTGGGGGAAAAAGCCCCTCAAAATGAAGGTCCCTAATTATAAAATAGTTCATTTCAATTCTTGGGATTAGAGGTTAGATTGAGAAATGTAAAGCAAACACGATTTCATGTCTATAAGTGGGTAAGAAGTACTAGTCAATAACATGAGTTTATTTTGTAGCAAGTAAGCCTTTCTATTCCATTCAGCTAAGGTTCTCAGCAAGTGCGCATGGTTCCTCAATTTTTATAATGGCCATCAGGATTAATGCAAGTGGTAAGCAGAAAACAGGCTTGGCACAGTGTTAGTTTGTTCAGTCCTAGATCAATATGTATAACGCACAACTTCAATTTTAGTATTCTCAGTACAAGGAGATTGTGTAATGGCTGAAAGGAATTAAAATGCTTAGAAATTATTTATTCTGATATAATAATTTTTTGTGTAGATAGTTTGTGTTACTGGATATAACTTTAAAGTGGCAGATCAGTAATCTACAAACAGTGAATGAGATGGAGGTGGTAGGGGGGCTGTCTAAGATGGTGTCTGGTAGGAGCACTGCTTGAGTACTTCTCAGAAGTTCTGTGGGTTTTTTTCCTTCTGAAATGTTGTACCTAAAGTGTAGCAAGGGTTAAGGTATGCATTCTAGGGTATGCATCCTAGGGTTCTGAAGGAACTCAAAAATGAAATTTCTGATCTATTAGTTAAAATTTGTAACCTATCATTAAAATCATCCATTGTACCTGAAGACTGGAGGGTGGCCAATGTAACCCCAATATTTAAAAAAGGCTCCAGGGGCGATCCGGGTAATTATAGACCAGTGAGCCTGACTTCAGTGCCGGGAAAAATAGTGGAAACTATTCTCAAGATCAAAATTGTAGAGCATATAGAAAGACATGATTTAATGGGACACAGTCAACATGGATTTACCCAAGGGAAGTCTTGCCTAACAAATCTGCTTCATTTTTTTGAAGGGGTTAATAAACATGTGGATAAAGGTGAACCGGTAGATGTAGTGTATTTGGATTTTCAGAAGGCGTTTGACAAAGTCCCTCATGAGAGGCTTCTATGAAAACTAAAAAGTCATGGGATAGGAGGCGATGTCCTTTCGTGGATTACAAACTGGTTAAAAGACAGGAAACAGAGAGTAGGATTAAATGGTCAATATTCTCAGTGGAAAAGGGTAAACAGTGGAGTACCTCAGGGATCTGTATTGGGACCGGTGCTTTTCAATATATATATAAATGATCTGGAAAGGAATACGACGAGTGAGGTTATCAAATTTGCGGATGATACAAAATTATTCAGAGTAGTTAAATCACAGGCAGACTGTGATACATTACAGGAGGACCTTGCAAGACTGGAAGATTGGGCATCCAAATGGCAGATGAAATTTAATGTGGACAAGTGCAAGGTGATGCACATAGGGAAAAATAACCCTTGCTGTAGTTACACGATGTTAGGTTCCATATTAGGAGCTACCACCCAGGAAAAAGATCTAGGCATCATAGTGGATAATACTTTAAAATCGTCGGCTCAGTGTGCTGCAGCAGTCAAAAAAGCAAATTGAATGTTAGGAATTATTAGGAAGGGAATGGTTAATAGAACGGAAAATGTCATAATGCCTCTGTATCGCTCCATGGTGAGACCGCACCTTGAATACTGTGTACAATTCTGGTCGCCGCATCTCAAAAAAGATATAGTTGCGATGGAGAAGGTACAGAGAAGGGCAACCAAAATGATAAAGGGGATGGAACAGCTCCCCTATGAGGAAAGGCTGAAGAGGTTAGGGCTGTTCAGCTTGGAGAAGAGACGGCTGAGGGGGGATATGATAGAGGTCTTTAAGATCATGAGAGGTCTTGAACGAGTAGATGTGACTCGGTTATTTACACTTTTGAATAATAGAAGGACTAGGGGGCATTCCATGAAGTTAGCAAGTAACACATTTAAGACTAATCGGAGAAAATTCTATTTCACTCAACGCACAATAAAGCTCTGGAATTTGTTGCCAGAGAAGGTAGTTAGTGCAGTTAGTGTAGCTGGGTTCAAAAAAGGTTTGGATAAGTTCTTGGAGGAGAAGTCCATTAATGGCTATTAATCAATTATACTTAGGGAATAGCCACTGCTATTAATTGCATCAGTAGCATGGGTTCTTCTTAGTGTTTGGGTAATTGCCAGGTTCTTGTGGCCTGGTTTTTGGCCTCTGTTGGAAACAGGATGCTGGGCTTGATGGACCCTTGGTCTGACCCAGCATGGCAATTTCTTATGTTCTTATGTTCTTAAGGTCAAGGGCAGAATGAAGGGAATTTCTTCCACTGCCACCACCACCCCCAGCCCCCAGCTACTTCTCTTATGATCATGGAGCACCTGAGTGCTTCATCTACTTTTACCTCACCTGTAATGTTGGCAGCCGGAGTTGACATAGAGGTGGTTCCCTGGCTTGACTTGGAGGCCTCCTTGAGCCTGGGTGAGGGAATTGTCCCACTGGCCTTGCAGTTTGGATTTATGGCTGCTTGCTTCAACGATCCCTTAGGAAAGGAGTGTTGATGGCCTTGGCAAACTGGAGGAGGGAGTGGGGACTTGTACTTTAGCGGGTTATGGTGAGCAATCTGTGGAGGGGAAACAGTGGTGTTTGGTGGATTGAACTAATAGTCTATTGGGAAGCCCGGGAATATAAGATGTATAAATAAATAGGAAATGAGGAGACCAGAGGATACGGATTGGTTTGGGGAAAAGGCAGATTGCTTATAACTGCTGAATTGGAAGCAGCATTGTGTATGCCTGCAGAGCGAGAGACAGCTCTAGCAGACATTGTGTTGCACAAGAAACATTGCCAGTGGGGAGCTCTAATAACCAGACAAAAGGGATGCATGAGAAGAGACTCATCGAAACCACAGGCACCATAGTGGGGCTGAAACTCAGAAGGGAGATAGACTGTGGGAACAGGAAAAGATATTGTTTGACCAAAAAAAATGGGCTAAGCTAGGATGAAAATAAACAGATCTAAGTGTCATGATACTGAGATAAGATGAAAGTGGTAAACAAAGATACATTTTCTATATAAGCAGGTAATGTGCAGGCAGAAAACTAAAGGAGGAGCTCTGACAGTGGCTGTCAGTTCTTTTGACTCTCCTTCCCAATACTCTCTTATTTTGCATACCAATAAATGCTTCTAACTTGACTGAGTACTGAGTCTGTTTATCTGTAAACACAGGAATAAGCACTGTAAGAAGCCTTCAATTTGGCTGATATTAAAGGAAGATCTCCTTTGATAAGTCCCTCCACCATTACCTCAGGACTGCCTTGATCTTGCTTGAGAAATGAATTTGTACTTTGTTCACTGTTACTACAGATACATTTACTAATACACATTCTCAATTCTCCATCATAGAGGGACATAGAAATATGATTGGGAACCTAGAATGATAGGTTTCCCAAACTTCTTCTGTTCAGATGGGGATTATTCAAGATAAGAACATAGTCCCGGAGAATAGGGCTAGAGTGCTTAATTTGTAATTCAGTTTTTCTCAAATTCCTTTAATGTTTCTGAGGGAGATACTGAAGAAATACCTGACTAAGGCCGATACAGTACAGTGCGCTCTGGCAAAGCGCACTGTTAACCCGCGTTTGTATGCACGTTTTTGATGCGCTAGCTTTACCCCTTATTCAGTAAGGGGTAATAGCGCGTCAAAAACGCTTGTCCAACCCCCCCCCCCCCAAAACTAATAGCACCCGCAACATGCAAAGGCATGTTGATGGCCCTATTAATTATTCCCGCGCGATACAGAAAGTAAAATGTGCTGCCAAGCCGCACATTTTACTTTCAGAAATTAGCGCCTACCCAAAGGTAGGCGTTAATTTCTCACAGCACCGGGAAAGTGTACAGAAAAGCAGTAAAAACTGCTTTTCTGTACACCCTCCGACTTAATATCATGGCGATATTAAGTCGGAGGTCCCAAAGTTAAAAATAATAAAAAAAAAATTTTAAATCGGCTCACGGTTTGAAAACCGGACGCTCAATTTTGCCGGCGTCCGGTTTCCGAACCCGTGGCTGTCAGCAGGTTTGAGAAGACGCCGGCAAAATTGAGCGTCGGCTGTCAACCCGCTGACAGCCGCAGTTCCTGTCCAAAAAGAGGCACTAGGGATGCGCTAGTGTCCCTAGTGCCTCTTTTTATCGCGGGCCCTAATTTGAATAATTTTATTTACTGAATCACGCGCACAGGAGAGTGGGCACACTCCCGCGATTTTTACTGTATCAGCCTGATATTTTGGAGCTACAGGAGGAGGCAGTTCCTCCTATAGGTAAAATATTCTTGCCATTTGGGAAGAAGGTAAGGAGATAGCAAGAAGGGCTTGTGGGTGAGAATCTGTTGACTGATAGTTTGGAGCTCATGAGGCTATTGGAAGAATCATCTGTGGAAGAAAGTAGGAGGGCCACCCTTCTATGAATTGTCTTTTTTTTTTCCTTAAGACACTGCATTTTGTGTTTGGTTTTTTTTTAAACAAAGCTCTCTCTTTTTAGTGCAAAAAGAAATCTTCATTTTTCCAGGTTTGTGCAAAGTTATGCAAGAGCAGAGGGAAATACTTATTGCAATGTGTGAGGAAGCAGTCTATTGGAGTCTTGGTTTGAATTGTTTCCATGTAAATGTTTGTTTGAAAATGGCTGGGGTCGAGTGTCTCTTCTGAACCTTCTCAGCTGTGATGTTTTTTGGATATTAAGAAAGCTGAAAGTTTGGACATGGCTAACAATAATAAGATATCAAGAATGGGATGGCTTTTTTTTTTATATTTTACATTGTATCGGCCTTTTGGTTTGCTATTTGGACCTTCATTTTGGGGACTTTGGATTTAAGTATTTTGTTTATCCTTTGTTTATTTCATATAATTTATGCTTTTAAATTTCTTAATTATCTATTCAGGTTTATTACTGATGTGAGTATATTAAAATGCAATAAAAATGAATGGAAAAAATACTCTTAATGGAATGTCCATGGGCAATGAACAGTACAAAAAAATAGAAAATAGTATTAAAATTGTTTTATATTAATATTCATTTATTTTTATTACAAGTAGGTTCCCCCTTATGTTGCCGTTCTTGAAAAATATGGTGCTTAGGTATACTACTGTAGCCTGTTTACAACAGCAAGAGATTTATCGATGGCTTATTTCCTTTTTGGCTCCAGAGATATGTTCAAATGAAAAACATTATCAAATTATTGAACTCCAAGGCCCCCATAGTAATATAGTATGGACTATAAAGACCAAAATGGTCCAGCCAGTCTGCCTAGCAAGTGTTATGGCCGCTCCATGCAGGTTACCTTTTCAGAATATCCACACTCTTTTCAACAGGTAATGTTTTTTTACTTGTTAAATCATTTTTTCATTCTTAACGTTTTGTAAAGCTTGATTTTTTTCTATACTGTATTGACTGAAGACTGTTCAGTACAGAGATATTGATGAGCTTTTTTGTGAAGACCCTCTGAGCAATCTTCTTAATAGATGGATTGGGGACTAACAAATTTGTGTTCTAATGGTTTTCAACACAGTCATTGGGATACACCCAGCCAGTTTGACTTTTCAGGATATCTACAATAAATATACACGAGAGAGATTTGTATGCAGGAATAAGTCTTGTCACAAATGCCAGGGAATACCTTAATCTGAGTGGCAAGATTTCTGAGTGCTATGCTAAGATAAGCAGTTATTTGTTAGGATTGGCCTAAAGATATGCCATGCAAATTCTTGAGAATTCCTTGCTTTCTCATCTGTTGAAGACCTTTATTTTGTGTCCTATGATAGCATTGTGTTACTTGTATGTTACTCCTCAGGCAGTGCAACAGGAATTATTGGGGAGCTGCTCTTTAGCTGAGTTTAGCAAGATCACTTTTTAAAATTATATATTCTAACACATCTGTGATAGCTGTAAGCTTCCTCATTGGGTGTGTCTACTGTATATAACCTCTTTGATGTATCTGAATTCCACTGGCTAGGTGAAAAAAAAAGACCAAATCTACGTCTTTATCATACTTTCCCATCTTTTATTGTAACAGTGGACAGACTTTGTAGTCTATTGCTCTAAAAGTTATGCATGTTCAGTCGAAACTAAACTACATTTCAACAGTATAAACTTGTGATGCCATCAAACACAGTAACAAAGTAAATGGCAGCAGATAAAAGCCAAATGAGCCATCCAGTTTGCCTAGTGAAGTGTTCAACGTTGTAACTGCCACTCCATGGAGGCCACATTCAGCAAAGTTACTACATGTTTCACCTTGATAGTTGCCTTTCCAATGGTTAGGTTTTACTAGTGCTTTCTTATTGCCCAGGATTTCTTCTTGTCCAATCTGTTGATGAAGTTTTATATTTGTTTTATAATGAACACTAAAAAAAAAAAAAAAAAAGTAAAAAAAATGTCAGTCTGCCCATAGATTTCATTTTTTTTTCACTTTAGGAAAAATGAACAAGTGTTTTTAAAATTTGTGAAATTCCCTTTCTTATTGTAAAGTTCCAAAAGACCTATATTTATATTCTGCTGTTCTAACTTATTGTAAACTGATTTTAGTAAATTTTGTATTGAAAAAGGCAGGTAATCCAAGTAATAAAATAATAAATGGTATGACATTACATCATTCAGTATTCCATGCAGTCGGTTCAAATAAGGTAATTTTGAGTAATGTATGCCTAGTGCAACTATTCTCACTCCTGCAGTATATGTGTCTAGACAGTATATCGCTTGTTTAAAATAAGGTTGTGTAAGTGTGATACCTTGTACAGATCTGTTTCAGTTAGGTTGACAAATGTCCCCTTTCACTGGGAAAGAATCGTAGTAATCCCAAAAGCTTGCCTTGCAAACAGGGATCCCCAAATTATGACCCAAGGGCCGGATGCGGTCCTTGGCTGAGTTTCAACCAGCTCCTGACAGCAACAGCTGAAGCTTGATCTGGCTCACCAAAGGAGCATGATCTGGCTTGCAGTGATGGCAGAGGAAGCATGTTCCACTACCGCCAGCTCAGACTTGAAATGCAAGTGGCAACACATCAAAGCAGCGAAGGTGGGGTGTGCTGGTGCAAGACCACCACTGATTGGCTATGATATGTATTGCTGGTGTTAGTGCTGCTTGTGCAGGTGGTGCCACTTGGGCCGAAAACAGGGGGAGAGGCTGTGGAGGGCAGCGCAGGCCATGTGAAGGAAGGCGTTGGCAGTATTGAACCGTGGGTTCTGTGGGGCTGCCAGGGAAAGCCAGTGAAGAATGGTGATTCCTGGATCTCATCCATACCGCCATTTCTTCAGAGCTGTGGGGGAAGGATCCATGGAAATCATCCCCTAAAGATGAAGGCTCTGGAGGCATAGAATGCAAGAATCCACGTTGTTATAACCCAGATACCCTGGATTAGGATCTCTAAAGATAGTTATCTTTCTTTCTGCCACGTGTTGTAGGAAAGAGGAAGGGAAAAGAGAGAAGGGGTGGAGGAAAGGTATAAGAGGGGGAAGAAGCAGAAATGGAATGAGTGTATAGGAGGTGTGAGTGAACGAGAGGGCACCACACACACACAATCCCCTCCTATCCTGTCATTGATCCACCTTCCCTACCTTCTGCTTCCTTAGGCAGGCAGGTATTGGAGAAGGGGGAAGCAAAGGGCAAGGTTGCTAGAGTTGTGGTAGGGTTGCCAACTTTAGGGCAATCTAGAAAAACTGTTACTGACACACTCTCTGCCACACCCCTGTGAATCCTGCCCCCCCCCCCCCCCCCCCCCCCCGCTTCCCCCTACCCCGGTATTTCAAATCAGTGACATAGCCAAACACAGCCCCTTCAGTCCCCACTCTTGCCCTCTTGGTGATTTGAAATGTAGCTCTTCGCTTGAAAGGTTTGGGGACCCCCCCTGTCTTAAAACATTTTTTAGCACAGCGCAAGTATCATATCTATTCCACCTACTTTTTGGTTTTCTTCAGCGGATTTTATTTTGGTAGGCTTTGACACAATATCATATTAATAACTGCTCTTGCTGGCAACATCTCCAGCTATACCGAACTCCAGCGCTCTTAATAATTTCAGTGTTGCTAGAGAAGAAACGTTAGCAAATATAGTGTGTCGTTGCAGCCAGATGCCAAATGGGATCTAGGATGATTTTTGTTCTATTGCATTCTAAAGAATTTTGAAACTTGAAGTGTCTAATTTTCTCATTCAGAAAAAACTGGCCCTGAGAGCATGGAACCGTTTAGGGATATAATTTACTGTATGTTTTTCTGCAGGTGTTCTCCCACAGTCTAGTACTTTGTGTTATTGGTTGTGAAAATAAAAGATAAGATTCAGTTGGGGTGGGTAACTTTTCAAACAGCCCGCATGAGCTAAAGTCTGTGGCTTCTTTTTACCTGCAGATTTATGTTGAGAAATCCACTTTAAAATTCATGGGTGCGTGTGGCTCCCTTCCTCCCACGATGTTTGACTTTACATGCACAAAGTTGATTTAGAATAGCTTTCCTAAAGTTACTATGCAATATAATTCAGATAGCTAAATTACCAGCTTGAAATAGACCAATTTGTTACCCAACGCAGTCGGCAATGGAAGAGTTAGTTTCTGCATTATATTGTTTGTTTTTCCTTATACTCTCTTGCATAATTTCTAGGTTTTGAGGATTTAGATTATCATGACCACACCATGGTAACTGTAACCTTTGCAGAGGTTTTCCATTGCTGTCTCTAGCTCACAGCACTTACTTGGTTTCCCCATCCAAATATTGACTAGGCTCGACCCTGCTTAGAACACTATAACAAGCTTGAGATTTGCCAGGCCAGTGTGGGGGCTTAAATGCAAATTGTGGTGAAACCTCCTAGCCCCAGGTGGGTGGCTGTGGGAAGGGGGTGACAGGTCCAAGTTGCTGCAATGAAGATCCAGAATATGACCAATATCTTGCTTAAAAAAGTTGGTGATAAAGGTAGTAGAAATGGAGCTCATTCTGAGGAGAGGGGAGTTCAATGGTGTACTGCAGGGTTTGGTCCTTGGACTGGTTCCCCCCCCCCCACCCCCCAACATTTTCATAACTGATCTTGTAGAAAGGCCACCAGGAAAGGTTTGTCTTTTTGCAGATACCAAAATCTGCAACAGGGTAGACATTCAGGAAAGTGTTTGAAAGCATGAAGGGTCTCATGATGCTTGAGGAATGGTCTAGATTCTCACAGCTAAGATTTAATGCTAAAAAAATGTAGATTCATGCATTTGAGCTGTAAAAACCCAAAGGGAGTGGTGCAATCTAGGGAGTGAAATTCTTCTATGTACGAGTCAAGAATGGGCTCTGGGAGTGATTGTATCTGATGATCTTAAAGTGGCCAAATAGGTGGATAAGGGCATGGCAAAAGCCAGAAAGTTGCTTAGGTGCATAAGGAGAGCAATGGACAGCAGAATAAGGGTGATATTTCCCTGTATTATGTTGGTGAAATCTCATATGGAATACTGTGTAAAGTTCTGGAGTCTACACCTTCAAAAGGATATAAACAGGATGGAGTCTGTCCAGAGAGTGCTACTAAAATGGTCAGTGGTCTTTACTGTAAAGCATATGTGGATAGACTTATAGATATAAGCATGTATACCCTAGAAGAAAGGTGAGATAGGAGAGAGATGATAGAGACATTTACATGTCTCAGAGATATCAATGCACAGGAGGTGGGGCTCTTTCCACAGAAAGAAGACTCTGGAACGAGGAATAATCTAAGGAAGTATTTCTTTACAGAAAGGGTGGTAAATGCATGGAACATCCTCTCAGTGGAGGTGGTGGCATCAAGAACAGTATCTGAATTCAGAAAAGCATGGGATAAGTGCTGAGGATCTCTGAAGTAGTGATATGGATTTTAGAGCTGAGCAGTTATGTCAATGGGTAGACTAGATAGACCATATTGGGGTTGGGTTTTTTTTCTGTGTTTCTATTAAAGCTTTACACCTTTCTCTAGGCTCTTAATTTTGGTGTCAGGGTTATCAATTTCAAAACGTTTTGTATATTCACAAAAAAATTAAAGCAAATCAAGAAATAAGAGCATTTTAATAATAACTTTCTCCTTTTACCTGTTTCTTAATCAGTCCATTTTATTAAAGGGAAATCAAAGAAGTGATTTACTTTTGTAGTGGGTGGTGAAAAGTGTTTTTTGCCTTGTAGTGTGGATCACACAACACCAAGAAAATAATGCACCTGACTATGTCTTGTGTGAAAGTATGAAAAGCTATATTTTCTGTATAATATATATATACAAAAACAAATACTTATGAGAATGTTAACAAATAAATAAAACATTATGGGGTAGATTTTAAAAGGTGCACGCGGGAGTAAACAAATCTACTCCCGATTTTTATAACATGCGCGTGCTGCTGCGCGCATGTTATAAAATACAGGGTCGGTGCGCGCAAGGCTGCGCAAAATCGGCAGCCTGCGCATGCCAAGCCACGCACCCATCCTCCGTTCCCTCCGATGCCGCTCCCAAATCGTAGCAGACTTGGAGGGAACCTTTCTTCCAGCCCCCCCACCCCCAGCCCTAATTAATTCCCCCCACCTTTATTTTACAAGTTACGCCTGCCCGAGGCAGGCATAACTTGCGCACGGCTGCCAGCGTGCCATGTTACAGTCTGGGGGCTGGTCCGGAGGCTGCGGCCACCCCCCCCCCCCCACCCAGGAAAGCCCCAGGACTTACGCGCGTCCTGGGGCTTGTCCGCGCCGCTGAGCCTATGCAAGATAGGTTCGGTGCGCACAGAGGGTGGAAGGGGCAGCTTTTTGGGGGTTACGCGCGTACCCCTTTGAAAATCTGCCCCTACATATACAGTATATTAAAACAATAAGCAAGGGTAAATATCTTTCTTCAGATAATAGGGAAATAATTGTATACAAAAGCCTAGCAGTAAGCTACCACTTTCTTGAAAAAGAGTGCCTTCCAAAACTTCAGTCGGTGGTAAGGAAGCGGACCTCTTTGAGGAAGGCTGGACTGTGCAGGGAATTTTGAGTCTTTGCCAAGATGGCCTTGTTAATTTGTAGCTCCTAGCAGGAATTCATAGGTTCTACCATGTGCTGGGGTTATATGTCTGTGTTTTGGACATGTGCTGTGGGGATCTCTCTGTCTATTAACTTTCCTGATATATTGCTAGGCCACAGATAAGAAAAAAACTACGTGTATGTTTCAGGACCACTCTGAAGTGGTGGACTTCGTCTTCGTTCACTTCTTCTAATTACCATATTGCCCAGACATTCTCTCTCACATGTATACGACCACTAACTGCACTTTCTCAAAACCTAAACCTAACACATTTCTGAAAAACACCCCAAAATAATAACCAAAAATTAGCATATGTATTTTCAGGTAACAGTAATAACTACTGTTAAATCACTATAAAAAGGACCTATAAATACTGTATGTCTATAATCTGCTTCTTAATAGAGACGTTTTACTAAAACCAATCTGAGTATATGCCAGGTGTTTTCACCTTCAACTTTTGCAAGCTTCTTATACTGCACTTGCCTGATGCAGCCAGTCAAGGTCAAGATTTAACTTTTAATCTGCTAGTTGGCTTTAAGTAAGTGGTGTTCTTATACTTTTAATTGTCATATCTTCATTTTGTGTATGTGTGGCCTTGAAGCTTGCAGACTTCAAGTTAAGCAAAGGAAGGGGAAGGGGGAAACTGTGAAGGGGGGCCATGAACTACTGTGAAGGGAGGGCTAGCAGGGGAGAGGGGAGAGGAAACTGTGAAGAAGGGGTGAGAATTGCGAAGGGGGGGGGGGGGCTAGATGACAGCCCAGAAATTCTTTTTGATGCTTACAGTATTGTACATGTATAGAAGCAGTGCTTTGTGTACATTATCTTTCCAACAAGCTATGTGCTGACCTTGTACATAATAATGGAATTTAAGCAGTACTTTCTGTAATATCCTCCTCCTCCATTTCCACCATCTTAACTAACTCATACTGGGGGAGGGAGCTAGGGGGAGCTGTGAAGCAAGAACTGTAAACACAAAACTGCATGCAATAAGTGTAACTCAGTATAAAGAAATCATAACTATATGACAGTATTTCTCTCTCATAAGGGACTAAATTAAGCCTTTGCGTGATCCATTGAGATGACATCTGCAAGTCTGTCCTTACCCGCTAATACAACTTCCAGTTGTGATTTCCTGGCTGGTCATTGATCCAGAGCCTTTTTGAGCTTGCTTCCTTTTCTCAGTTGGGAATAAGTAGAAGGTGGAAGCTACCACTGGACCTGTCCTGGTACATTTGTATTTAAAAGCCCTACCACTGTTTACTACTTTTTCTGGTGGCCTGGATCAAAGCCTCAATTGGGTCCCTTCAGTGTCCAGCAGCAAGTATAATCCTTCAAGTTTCAATGCTCTGATGGCTGGAATTTATCAGAGAATTGGCTCCGCCTCTGTAGGAGACAACATCTTCATTTAATTAATGAAAATTCATGCATGGAGTTCCTATAGACCATATAAAGAGTGCCCTCAATTTATGCAGAAAGGACTCCTCCATTGCTGGGATACATTCAGATGTTCTCAGGTTCTAGCCGTCTCAGTTAATGGAATGCTCTCCCATCTGATTTCAGACAAGAGAAAAATTATTTACAATTCAGAAAAGAGGGCAAAGCCTGGCTGTTTTCAAAACATTTGATCTCTAGCTGATGTTAAGGTATCTTACTTTTTAGCAACGCTTGTGTGGTTATTGTTCATTGCTCTTATTAAATTTTCTCAGATACGTGGTTCTTTTGATTTTTAATTTCTAATGTTCTTATACAAATCTTGTTGGCACATTGCTTTTTTATAAATTTTGGTTAGCCTTATCTTTGCTATAGTTGAATTATATTGTTGTGACCTATGTTGCATTCATTTCCTTTTCTAGAGCTGAAACTGAAGTCCATATTCAGCTGCTATGCAGCTGTGTTAGATACAGCTAACTAGCAGGGTATATTCAGCGGTGCAGTCGTGCCACTGAATATACCTGGCTATCTTAAAGTTAGCCAATTTATGTATAATTGACTAATTTTAGGACAGCCTTATAGCCCAACCAGTTAGCTGCAGAAGGTAACTGGCTAACTGAATATCAGAATTTGCGGGTTAACTTAAGCAGCTAACTCCATTCCTCCCCAGACACCTCCTGTTTGCCCTGGAATGCCTTCATCTTATCTGGCTAAATTCTAGCTGGTTTACTAATTACCTGCTAGAATTTAGCTCCATAAGGGCTGAATATAGCTGGATAAGCCATTTAGACAGATAACATAATATTTATCTATCTAAATGGCTTTTGAATATGGACCTCTATATTTTTTTTGTTTGTATTTTTTGTATTTGTATTAATTTGTTTTTCTTTTAGATAGGAGTATTTGTATTTATTTATTTAGACGTTTTATATATCGTCATTCCAGAAGAAGATCACCACGGTTTATAAAATCAGCATTCGTATACTTGGTCAGCATTCACATTCATGGTTAACATTCATATTTTAGATCAATACAACGGCAAATACCTATTCTAGGTCATATTCATACATTTTTCTAGTCAACACAAAAGTGAGTACAGATTCTAATTCTACTATCATTACACTTAGTAGTTTAATTATTATTGTATGTAAAATGGCATCAGTGTGTGTTATTTCTTTGATTTACTGCAAAATCATAAGTAACCTAAACAATGACATTTCCAATTGAGGCTGATTAGTCAAACTCCAGGCTGGCTTTTTGCTATTCCTATGCTTGCCTTTTGTTCTCAGGGCTACCAGTTCAAAGAATTTTCTGTATGCAAAGAGTAGGGAAAAAGTTTTTTTGTTTTTTTTTAATAAGGCTCATAATTTGAGCTGCTTTTGGTTGTATTTTAAATATTTTTGTGTAGGTTTTCAATTATCCTTAATGCTTGGGAAATAAAGATTAATGTAAGCTAAAGCTTTATGCATAATCTATGCAACATAGATTGAGACACTGTAAGATTTACACTCATGCCCTTATTTAAAGCTATGTAAAGATACTCAGCATGATTGCTGTTCAGGCTTTGGCTGCTTTGCTGTGAATGGCGAAAGGGCTGGTGCTTCCATTAGGCAAACTAGGCAGTTGCCTAGAATGCCCCTCAAAATTTTGGCGGCAAAATCCCATCAGCACAAGGCCCAGATGGTGAGAGCCAGTACTTCCAATAAAGGAAACACTGTGCTGAAGCTGCCACCAGTAGATTAGTTGGAGGTGAGGGGTGCATAACCGAAGGTTTGGCTAGGCACCAAATATTCTTGCACTGGCCGTGGGATGAAGGTCTCAAATAGTATTAATTGTGATGGTGATTAAGTGAATGTAGGCAACCTATTTACTGAGATTTATTTATTTATTTATTTATTTATTTATTTATTTAGAGTTTTTTTCTATACCGGTATTCGTGATTAAAATCACATCATGCCGGTTTACATATAACAAGGGGGTGTGAACAATAAAACAAAACATTAACAAGTGCAAAGAGTTCATAAAGTTACATTACAACAAGGTTAATATAACTGGGGAGAGAATTAGAGTAAGAATTAGAGTAAGATAACAGCAGTTAGGATTAACTATTTACATTATATTGTGAAGTCTCTTATAAGATGTTGCTGTCATTCAATTGGGATCTGGGAAGGCTTGCTTAAATAGCCAAGTCTTAAGCCTTTTTCTGAAAGTAGGTAGGCATGGTTCTTGTCTCAGATCTGGAGGAATAGAATGGCCAGTGGTAGGTGTCCACCTTCACGGAGCGGAAGGATGGAGGGCTGTCATCTCCCAATTAAATAAATAATAAAAAAACCCAGGGATGGGATCCATCAGTTCTAGAGGACGCATATAAAGAGCAGGTAGTAAAACACTGCATGGAGCGGCAGTAGCCACAGAGGCATTAACGGAGCGGGATGCCAGTGGCCGGTGGTAGGTGTCCACCTTCACAGAGTAGAAGGATGAAGGGCATCCATCTCCCAATTAAAAAAAGAAAAGAAAAAAAGAAAAAAAAAACAGGGATGGGTTCATGGGCTTATAGGTATTACCAATTATTAGGCTTTTCAATATTTGATGATAGTTAATGTGACTTTCAAGGCATTCTTCACTTTCGGTGCATGTCCGGCATGACTCCTTGCTTCAATGACAGGGGAAAAGAAAAACTGATACTTCACACATTTCCAGCATTGCCCTCTGCTTCATGGCAGAGAGCTATGCTGCCGCTTACCCAACTAATCAAACTTAATATTTCACTTGGAAGCAGCTCCAGCACTGCTCTCTACATTAATGGTGGGGGTGAAAAGGGAATTAGAACATAAGGTTACTAAGAGCCAAGAGAAACAGTTAAGTATGAGAACAAATGTGTGAAGCTTGCTGGGCAGACTGGATGGACCGGTTGGTCTTCTTCTGCCGTCATTTCTATGTTTCTATGTTTCATAGTGAAGGTCCGGCTGTGGAGAAGGCTCGGTCTCTGAAAGTTAAATGGTGAGTGGTTTTAGTTTGGGGAACGAGGAGAGATCCTCTGTAAGCTTCTCTGATGGGTCTAGTGGATGTGTGTCGTCTGAGTGGGATTTCTAGATCAAGCATAGCATGGTGATGGATAGCTTTATAGAGGATAGTGATGGATTTGTGGATAATTCTAAAGTGTATTGGCAGCCAGTGTAAGTTCTTGAGAGTGGGAGAGATGAGATCTCTTCTTCTGGTGTTAGTCAGAATTCTCGCAGCTGAGTTCTGGAGCATCTGAAGGGGTTTAATGGATGCGGAAGGGAGACCTAGTAAGATAGAATTGCAATAGTCTATCTTAGAAAAGATAACTGCTTGAAGGACCATTCTGAAGTCTCGCACGTGAAGGAGAGGTTTGATTCTTTTCAGAACCTGTAGTTTATAGAAGCCGTCTTTTGTAGTTTGTTTGATGAAGGGTTTTAAGTTAAGACGGTTGTCGATAATTATTCCTAAGTCCCTTGTTTGGGTAGTAAGTGGGTTGGTTGGAAGACACGGAGGGGGGTTACTATTTTCTGGTGAGATGATAAGAAGTTCCGTCTTAGCCGTATTTAATATCAGATTTAGACTAGTGAGAAGGAGATTGATTTCTTGAAGGCAGATTTCCCAAAATTCCTATGGATCTGAACCAAGATCTGAACCAAGGCCACTAACTTGTTTGACAGAAACTAGCTACTGAATTTAAAAAAGTAGACACACCAGTGCATTAGAAGAGCAACATTATCTTGGGCGCCACAGTAACAAAAAGAATCCAATTGCAAAATAAATGAAAAAGCAGGCATCCCACTAAAAATCACAAAAATACATTTAGGTCCAGATTTTAAAAGCCCTACGTGCGCCGGGCCTATTTTAAAAAGGCCTGGCGATGCGCGTGTAAGTCCTGGGGCTTTACTAAAGGGGCGATCCGGGGCGGGGCCAGAGGCCTCCGACACAGCAGCCATTGCCCGGAGGTAGGGGCAAAAGGTAAGACAAAGGTCGGGGGGGGGGGGGGAGTTTGGGGGGGGGTTAAAGTAGGGCTAGGGGGTGGGAAAGTCAGGCTAGGGGAAAGGGATTGGGGGAAGGCAGCGCGGCTCAGCACGCGCAAGGTGCACAATTGTGCACCCCCTTTCGTGCGCCGACCCCGGATTTTATAACCTGCGCGCGCAGGTTATAAAATCGGGCATACATGTGTGCACGCTGGGTAGTACGCTCAACCCTTTAATATCATTTTGTTTTCAAAATCAAGCCTTCATCAGGTTATCCTTAGTAATGGTGTGTCTTATTTTTTTTGTATTAATTTAGCAATAAACTACTAAAAGGTCATTGGATTGTTTTTGATTATTATGGAATGGGTGGCATCAGTGATGCCCCCTGGAAAGAAATAGATTTTTCTTTTTTTATTTTTAAAAATAAATTCACAGAACTTATTGTATTTTGGGACCATTTACAACAATGGGGGTCATTTATCAAAATGCGATAAGGCGTTTTTGCATGCGTTAAGGGCTTATCGCATGCGAAAAGCCCCGTTAACGCATGCGATAGGCCCTTACCACATGCGAAAACATGTTTAACGCATGCGATAGCACCGTATCATATGGTGCGATGCAAATTCAGAAAATAGGAGGAGTTAGGGGCGGAGAGTGGGCTGGGTTAGCCTGTCTGCGAAGAGCTATCGCACAGCCATAACGCCGATTTTAACTACACCTCTTTGAAGTGCGTTAGGCTGTGCGATAGCTGCGATGACCGTGCGGTAAGGTTTCATCGCCCTTTGCGATGTCTCCCGTAAGTCCTCTTTCAGGTGAATTGACGGGTCCAGAGCCTTGGGAGAGAGAGAGACCCATAGGTAGGTATTTGTATCCCTATGGTAGGCCCACCTAGTAACTCGAGGTGGGGTTTAGGTAAGAGTGTAGGGGGTTAGGGGCCATTTTGACATTCTACATGACACCTACGAACAGAACAGTGGTCTCATGAAGATTTGATGACCTTTGGAGTGAGGAAACTCACTCCAAGATGAGATTTGGGCAAGGTTCTCTCAACCTAGCTTGATGGACTCTCTACCTGGGTAACATCAAGCTAGGTTGAGAGAACATTGCCCAAATCTCATCTTGGAGTGAGTTTCTTCACTCCGAAGGCCATCAAATCTTCACAAGAGACCACTGTTCTGTTCGTAGGTGTCACGTAGAATGTCAAAGTGGCCCCTAACCCCCTACTCTCTTACCTAAACCCCACCTCGAGTTACTGGGTGGGCCTACCATAGGGATACAAATACCTACCTATGGGCCATGATATTATGGCCAGTCTCTCTCTCTCTCTCTCTCTCTCTCTCTCTCTCTCTCTCTCTCTCTCTCTCTCTCTCTCTCTCTCTCTCTCTCTCTCTCTCTCTCCCCCCCCCCCACAGTGATTGAATGCAGGAAATACAACAGATCTGGCACTTATCGCAGAATCTGAAAATGGTATCGCAATTTGCACTAACTTACCTCTTCGCACAGGTTATTAGCATAAAACATGCCCCTTTTGCTATCACATGCGGTACTTATCGCATTTTGATAAATCCAGGCCAATGTTTGTTAGCAAGTTGAAAATATGTATGTGGTATACTTTTTTTCTCTTGAATGTCAAAATAGCTTGTTTTTCCTGCCGGGGATGGTATTTTTACTTAAATGATGCCATTGTTTACTAAAGAATTGGGTTTGCAGGATATCCACAAGGAATATGCATGATATAGATTTGCATACAATAGAGGTAGTGCATGCAAATCTAGCTCATGCATATTCATTGGCTCGATGTGCCCCGAGGGTTGGGTTGAGAACCCTTGGTTTAAACAATTTCAATTTGTTATTTAAATGATATTTGTATCCTTATTTCAATGTATTAATATAATTTAACTATGGTCTGAAGGAAGTACTCATTGCCTGACTTCCCAGTCTCTGAGCTGTGTTCACATGTCTGGTTTCTGTCAGATGAAGAAAAAAAATCACCATTTTCAATTGAACTTCTATAGCATGGCCCAAAGCCACTGAAACAGGAGAAGCAGCAGAAGGCAGCACGGACTGCCTTCCAGGAGGTAACTAGGATACCTTTTGGAATGCGCTACAGTTTGCACTAATTAAACTTTTGTATAAACTCAGAATTATGTTAAGGGGAGCCTATGGGATGCATTATCTGCTTCTGTATTTTTTGCTTGTTTTGCATAGTACCTATATTTACTTTTTTAGATTAATGCCTTCACACAATTGATATTGTTGTTAAATAATGTGTTATATGATAGTTGTAGTCACAGATTTATCAAAACAGAAGGCATAGTACATCCACTGAGACATTTGTACAAAGAAGTATCCCAGCTCATGAGAGCATTTGCACTAGTAATGGATTGAATGTTTGGTTTTTGAAATTCAGATTTGGCACCAATAATGCCTGATAATTGAATTCATCAAGAATATTACCATGGCAAATAGAAGATACAGGAAGACCATTTAATGGTACTACATATATTTTCCTATTAGTTTGGTATGGTGCTGCTGAAAGCTTTGTCATAATAAATCTTTCAGTGCATAGGTGGCGGATTTCAGTGGTTAGGATTTACTTGCTTTCTAAAGCTTTGATCATCAAAATGATGAAAAGCTGAACTCGCTCAACCCCTAAATATTGCAAGCCTACAGAACTGCTCTGATTGAATGACACTCAATAGCTCAGAGACTGCCAGGCATTAAAACTGAGGATTTTTTTTCCCTTGACATTTGCTTGAGTTTCTAAGCTGATGTGTGCGGTATGCCTTTATTTTAGCATTGGCTAGGCTAATAATTCAAGTTTCACAGTGGTTTTATTTCATATCTTAGAAATCTATAATACTTTGAATCATTACTATAATGACCTTCCATTTTTCACAGAGAAAATTCCCTGGCAAAATTAGAGGGAAAAATTGTTTATCTTTTTCTAAAATAGGAGACAAATGGGTTATCTACACGTGCACTAAAAAACAAACCTTAATATGTTCTTATATATATAATAAAAGATGTATTTCTTTGGAACCCAGATCTTGTGTGGTGTACACTGTTTGTGCCCAAGTACTATCTTCATGATTCCTAACAGCAGTAAACCATGAAATGTATTTTCTCCCCATTGGAGAGAATTCCCTCTAATCCTCTCTCTCCAGTAATGACAGTAGAAGGTATGAAAAAAAAATCACCTCAGAAAGAGATTGCATCAGTATTTTAATGTGGGTCCCACATGGACTTTGTATTTTTTCTAAATTTGCAATAACAAAACATAATTGCTTTTGAATCCTACTGAGCTGATTCAATGTAAAAAAAATGTTATTTAGAAATTGAAGTAATAAAGTGTGCTAAGCTTAACTTGCATTTTTGTGCACACTGATTTAATAAAAGTTTTAGCACACAAAAATGAGTATTAAAATGATGGTAAAGAGAGCTAATTTTAGTGCGTTTGTCATTTAAAATTTCTTTTTTAAAATAAAATAGCATTTTACTGGCTGCTTTAAGTATTACTAATCAATACTAAGAAGTGAGCTAAAAATCACCTATGTAAAATGCTTTGAAAATTTAAATTTTCCTCATAAAGGTACATCTCTCTATAGTAAGACAATTCATAAGAACATAAGATATGCCATATTGGGTCAGACCAAGAGTCCATCAAGCCCAATATCCTATTTCCTACAGTGGCCAGTCCAAGTCACAAGTACCTGGCAAGTACCCAAACATTAAATAGATCCCATGCTACTAATGTCAGCAACAAGTAGTGGTTATTCTCTATTGATTAATAATATTTTATGGACTTCTCCAGGAACTTATCCAACCCTTTTTTAAACCCAGCTACACTAACTGCCTTAACTACATCCTCTGGCAATGAATTCCAGAGCTTAATTTATGTTGGGTGAAAAAATGTTCTCTGATTTTGTTTTAAATGTGCTACTTGCTAACTTCATGGAGTGCCCCCAGTCCTTGTATTATCTGAAAAAGTAAATAACCATTTCACATTTACCCGTTCAAGTCCTTTCATGATTTTGTAGACCTCTATCATAATCCCCCTCAGCCGTCTCTTCTCCAAAGTGAACAGCCCTAGCCTTTCCTCATAGGGGAGCCGGTCCATGCCCTTTATCATTTTTGTCACCTTTCTGTGCACGTTCTCCAGCACAACTATATCTTTTTTGAGATGTGACGACCAGAATTGCACACTGTATTCAAGGTGCAATCTCGCCATGGAGTGATACAGAAACATTATGACATCCTCATTTTTATTTACCATTACCATCCTAATAATTCCTGTTTGCTTTTTTGACTGCCACAGCACACTAAGCTGATGATTTCAAAGTAATATCAGCTCTGTCGCCCAGATCTTCTTCCTGGGTGGTAACTCCTAACATGAAACCTAACATCGTGTACCTACAGCATGGGTTATTTTTCCGTATATGCACTACTTTGCACTGTCCACATTAAACTTCATCTGCCATTTGGATGCCCAATCTTCCAGACTAGCAAGGTCCTCCTACATTTTATCACAATCTGCTTGTGATTTAACTACTCTGGATAATTTTGTGTCATCTGCAAATTTGATCACCTTACTTGTCGTACCTCTTTCCAAGTACAGATACCTTAGGCACTCCACTGTTTACCCCTTTCCACTGAAAAAAATGTGGAATTCAAAAGGGCTTTCCCCATTCTGTGTCTAAAAAAAATCTTTATTAGATAAAGCCCTACGAGAACAATTTTTGCTCCATTTTGTGCCTCTTAAAAAAAAATGTGTAAATACCAGTGCTCATATGCTTAATCATGTGACCTGTTACAGAAATAAGAAGGTCTCACAGACAAAGGTAGTCGAGTGGCAGGTGTCTTCAACAAATTATTTCAAAGAGAATGTAATGGTTAATTATATATACTGTGAAGTTAATTTTTTAAAAGGGTGCGTTTATGCTATTTTATAAACGTTGAGAGTATGTGGTTTTGCGCATACATTTTAAGGGGTGGGGGACGGAGTGATCCAGGGACATTCCAGGACAGGATTAAGAAGTGCGTGCAGAAGTTGCTATTTCGTAAGAGATACAGTATACTCACATGCATTACTGAACATTTGCATCTGCTAATTGGCTGACACAAGTGAAATCAAACTTGTCTGCAGCTTTTGGTTGGGAGGTGTCGGTAAAATTGGTAGGGTTTCAAGCTGAAGTGCTAGAGAGACTAGATGAACTGGAGGACTGGGAGACCTGCTGCAGGTATAGGCGAACTGCGCATACTTAAAAATATACCTACCTCCGCATTTAATTCTGGGTATTTATTCATGAAGTGTCACAAATATGTAGCGCTTAAAATGTATGAGCCTATGTTTATAAAATGGCTATAGAAAATGTGTTTCCTTGCATTGGAAATATTTGTGCATGCTGAAGCATACGTATGTACTTTTGTAAAAGACCTATGTGGTACTTGATAAATTATGCAGCTCCCGCCATGCAGTTTATAAAATACTCGCATTAATCTCCATGCATCACTTGTGTGCACAAATGCTGTACCGCGGACAGGTTTGAAAGTTCAGCTCCGGGTGTGTGTGTGTGTGTGTGTGTGTGTGTGTGTGTGTGTACTGTATATATATCTAACTATAATATGCTTTCAAACCTGTCTCTTGCTTGATAAGCTTGGGTATTAAGTTGTGTTGTGAAGTTTTGAATTCTGCCAAACCTGCATAAAATTCTTACCAACTCTTGTTCCCTGGGTAAATCTTGTCTAACTGGTACTGAAAGAAGTTGGGAAAATGATGTAAGGTTATGAATTGGAAGAAGGTGAATAGAAATTGTGCTGGGACACATCATTAAGGGCTTCTTTTCCTAGCGTGTAGCAGATGGACTCAGGACCAATGGGTATAGTGTACTCCTGCTAGCAGTGGGAGACGGATCAGATTTCAATCTGATGTCAGCCCCTAGTACATATACCCCTGCAGGAAGTGCAGCTCCTCAGTATTTTCCGTCTCCAAAGCAGTTAGGGACTAAAAACCCCCGGCGGGAGGCCCTTCGCCAGACGTCGTGCCACCTCCCTCTCCCACAGGCGGCGCAACAGCTAATTGATCTAGAGGGGAATGCTCCGGAATCCTCATGCAAAGGGGGTTGAGCCTTGTCTACCATGTACCCCCTGGACCCAGCAACCAAGGAGCACCTGGCGTGCCCTAGAGTGGACGCCATGGCCTGCGCGATCACTATGCACACTGCCATCCCAGTGGAGGGAATAGCGGCACTCAGGATACACATGACTGGCGCCTGGAAGCCATACTCAAGCACTCATTCAAAGTTGCAGTGCTGGCCTACAGTTTGCAGCCTGCTGCAACGTGGTGACACGTGCCTGCTTATCACAAGACAGGAATAACACCCCGGCAGAAAACATTGAATCAGCACTATCTTCTCTCACGGGCGCAGCTTCCGAGCTAGGACGCACTGCGGCCAGAGGAGTCTCGTCCACAGTGGCAGCCAGCAGACAGCTCTGGCTTTGAATCTGATCGGCTGACGCCTTCCCCGAAACGAGCCTCACGAGGACACCCTTCAAAGGATCCTTCCTGTTCGGCAGAGAACTAGAGAAACGGGCCAACAAATGGGGCGACTCCCCATTACCGCTCATGCCGGAAGACAAGACAAAGGGAAACCAGCGTCCCTTCCCCATGTCCACCAGGGGCAGAAGTTCACAGCGCTTCAACCCTCACAACAGCAACTATCAAGCGTCCCGCCCTACAGGCAGGAACCAATCCTTCCGGAACAAACACACCAAGAAGGGAACCAACTCTGGTACAGGCCCCGGCCGCACCCCACAATGAGAATCAGCTGACCCATCCAGGGGAAATAGCCATAGGGGGCATATTAACCCTAGTGTACCACAGATGGGTCGAGATAACTTCGGACAAGTGGGTCCTAGCCATCATCCGAGAGGGGTACCACCTGGATTCTTTCGAACCCCTCCAGACAAGTTCATGGAATCCCCCTGCCACGAACCCCGCAAGAGGGTGGCAGCGGAAGCTGCACTGAACAGGCTTCTGGCCCCCGAGGCCATAACTCCGGTACCTACACGGGACAGGAATACTAGACATTACTCCATTTACCTCATCGTACCCAAGAAAGAGGGTACATTCAGGCTCCAAGGACTCCCCACTTCCGCATGGAAATCCTACGATCCGTCATAAGGGCAATACAACCAGGAGAGTTCCTCACATCCCTGGATCTATCGGAGGCCTACTTAAACATCACAATTCATCAGGAACACCAGCGCTTCCTACGCTTCAAGGTCTTGAATCGTCACTATCAGTTCCGGGCACTACCCTTCGGGTCAGCCACGGCACCCCGGACATTCACCAAGGTGATAGTAGTATTGGCAGCAACACTCAGGAAGGAAGGAATCTTCCTTCAGCCCTACCTGGACGATTGGCTGATCAGGGCAAGCAACCAGCAGAGTCATAACACTACTGGAAAGCCTAGGAAGGGTGATCAACACCCCTACAGCCCTCACAGTCACTGGAATACCTAGGAGTCCGATTCGACACCAAGGAAGACAAGGTCAGCCTGACCCTCACGAGGAGATCAAAGCTGCGGAACCGGCTTCAGACCTTTCCGAGCGTCCCTCGTCCCACAGCATGGGATTGCATGGCTTCGGGCTGATGGCGTCCACACTGGAAGTGGGGCCATGGGAGCTAGCCCACTTGAGGCCCCTACAATGCTCACTTCTATCACGGCGGAGTCCACGATCCCAGAACTACACCGTACGTCTATCACTACCGGGCAGAGTCTGGACCCAGCTACGGTGGTGGCTGCAGATCTGCCACACGAGCCTGGGATCAAGACTATCCTCCCCAACCTGGACCCTGCTCACCACAGATGGCAGTCTACATGGGTGGGGAGCACACTGCGAAGAGTGAACCGCCCAGGGGCAGTAGAACGCAGAAGAAGCGGGATGGAACATCAACCGCCTAGAAGTGCAGGCAGTTAGATTAGCCTGCCTGCGGTTCGCCCACACATTCCGAGACAAAGCGGTCAGAGTGATGTCTGACAACACCACGACGGTGGCCTACATCAACCGACAGGGCGGAACCAGAAGCCAACAAGGGTCCCTAGAAATAGACCCTCTGATGGCCTGAGCGGAAGCAAATCTCCAGGAGATCCCCGCCATCCACATCGCCGGGAAAGAAAACATCATGGCAGACTCCCTCAGCAGAGAAAGTCTAAACCCAGGAGAATGGAAGCTGTCGTCCACAGCCTTAAAGATGATAGTGAATCGGTGGGAGTCCCCAGCCATAGACCTTCTAGCAAGCAGGTCCAACGCTCAAATACCAGATACTTCAGCCGTAGGCAGGATCTGCAGTCCCAAGGGATCAGGACCCTGGTACAGACCTGGCCACCGGGGACCCTGCTATACGCCTTCCCACCGGGGCCCTTGATGGGCGCAATCATTCACAAGATACAGCAACACAAGGGACTTGTTCTTCTGGTGGCCCCGGATTGGCCAAGAAGACCCTGGTACACAGACATGAGAAGACTACGGGCAGGGAATTCATTACCCCTGCCCCCCACACAGAGGCCTGCTCCAACAAGGCCCGATTCTTCACGAGGACCCAGCTCAATTCTCTCTTACGTTCTGACCATTGAGAGGGCCCGCCTGAGAGAGAATGGATTCTCAGGGGCAGTAATAGATACTATCCTCTGAGCACGCAAGTTCTCCACATCTCTAAAGTACATAACGATCTGGAGAGTTTTTTTAGGCCTGGTGCGAAGACCACAACGTCTATCCACACCCCTCTAAAGTTCTCGTGATCCTGGATCTCCTACAGAATGGACCACAGAAGGGCCTGTCCCTCACCTCCATCAAGGTACAGGTGACAGCATTGTCATGCTACGGCTCCAGGGGCGAGGGCGAAAGCATAGCCTCACACCCAGAGATATCACCCTTCCTGAAAGGAGTCAAACACATTCGGCCACCCCTGAAGTGGCCAGTACCTCTGTGGAACCTCAACCTTGCCTTGGAGTTCATAGCGGAACCCGCCTTCAGACCCCTTCGAGGCCTGTTCCTCCGTCTACTACCTTAAGGATGGTGTTCTTGCTGGCCATGTGCTCGGCCCGCCACACTTCGGAACTACAAACCCTGTCCTGCAGTGAGCGGTTCTTCAGACTCACCCCGGGGTCCATCCATCTATACACGTTCACCTATGCCTCCCCAAAGTGGTCTCACACTTCCACCTTAACCAAACCATCTCACTTCCAACGATGGACGGCTTGAAGAATTCGGAAGAAGCCCATAGTCTACGCTACCCCGCCATCGGCAGACCCCTATCCAGATACCTGGAAAGGTCAGAACCAGTACGAAAGACAGACCACCTTTTCGTCCTCCATAGCTGAAAGAGACAAGGGGAAACGTCCTCGCGGGCAACCATTGCCTGCTGGATCAAGGAAGTCATCAAGGTGACCTACGTAGAAGCGGGAAAGCCACCACCTCTATAGGTGAAGGTCCATTTTACCAGAGCCCAGTCGGCGTCCTGGACAGAATCTAGAATGCTGTCACCTGCCAAGATCTGCAGGGCGACAACGTGATCCTCCATCCATGCCTTCTCCAGATTCAACCGTCTGGATGTACAGACTCAGGAGGACACGACATTTGCAAGGGTAATCCTAAGTAGGCCATGGGCAGCCTCCCACCCGGTTCAGGAGTAGCTTTTATACATCCCATTGGTCCTGAGTCCATCTGCTACACGCTAGAAAATGGAGAAATTACTTACCTGATAATTTCGTTTTCCTTAGTGTAGACAGATGGACTCAGCATCCCACCCTTGGCTGCCGTTATGCATGGTTTTCAATGAAGTACGGGTAAGCCATATTTTAACTTACATAGAGCATCCACCCTGCCGGGTGTCGACGCCTGCCGGTTGAGTACACTGGCGGTCGCCAGCTATGGTCAATCAATCAGTTAAAGTTAATCAAGTTAAGTTTTAAACGTTATTAACAAGTTTAATTAAGTTAACCATATGATGAAGTTAATCAATCAGTCAGTCACACACATATCCACAATGCTTTTCAAGGAAGAATACTGAGGAGCTGCACTTCCTGCAGGGGTATATGTACTAGGGGCTGACGTCAGATTGAAATCTGATCCGTCTTCAACTGCTAGCAGGAGTACACTATACCCATTGGTCCTGAGTCCATCTGTCTACACTAAGGAAAATGAAATTATCAGGTAAGAAATTTCTCCATTATCTGCTTTAAATTGGTCACTTTATTTTGCAGCTCAGAGAGCTATTGGGGCGCCAGTTAAATATATATATATATATATAATCAAGTTTTATCTGCAATATTTCCTATTCCATCTTGTTTTTTCCCCCCTCCCAGTTATTGTACCCTGTTCTATGTACTTCTGTTTTTTGTTTTTTTTAAGTTCCATGTAAACCGATATGATGTTCTCACGAATACCGGTCTATAAAAGCCTTTAAATAAATAAATTATCAGACATTTTAGTTAAGGGGATGGTAACTTTCAAACAGTCGTGTGAGCGTACATGCACACGTGTAGGCCGGCTCTTGCACCGAGACTCAGCTGTTTTATAACATACACGCATATATGCATGTATGATACAAAAATCAGCTGTACACGTGTATATGTACATGCAATTTTATATGGACGCGTGCAAATGCCGGCCCTAAAGGCTAGAGGATGGGAATAAATAAAAAACTTGGGGGTGACCTAGTCGGAGCAGCAGTTACTACCTTGGGAAGTTTGCTGGGCAGACTAGATGGACTATTTTGGTCTTTCTCTGCCGTCATTACTATGTATGTTACTATGTAAAATTGGGGGGGGGGGGGATTTTATTAAATATGCCCGCCAACGCAATTACCAGTTTCTCTAGTCCGTTCCCCGTTAGCCCATGTAATAAACAGGACTGCCTAACCCCCTAATTATGATGCTTTCCTTTTAGCCCCAACCCTTAAAAGCCCGCTAAATGACCTCTGATTTATTTTTTTTTTGTTTCACCACTTAGCAGAAGTAAAGTTACACGGTAGGGGATCCCGTCGCGTGCTTGGGCACATAAATACTTACATGCACATTTCATGTTACAGACCCGCGTACCCTGGTACTTCTTAAAATCAGCATGGCGCACGCTGGCCCGAGATACTTGCGTATCTCCTGGCTTTGGCATGTGCAAGGCTTTTAAAATTTCCTTTAAGTGTTGAATTTGTATGAGTGAGGGTGGTACGTTGTAATCTGTTATTTTATTGTTCCTGCTCGCAGTAATTCTGAGAAAAGGTTTGGGAGCGGATTGCTTTGATTCCTGATGTGTAGCAGTGAAGAAAATGAGAATCGGATGATGGAAAAAGCCCTTTATTGAAATATGCCCGACTCTGGCCGAGTTTCGCTCTTTTATATAGAGCTGCCTCAGTGGCAACTAAAAACAAATATATAAACATTTAAAATTGAACATAAAATTAATATCAATGAGCAATATATATAGGTGTACAAACTCAACACCTAAAATAAAACACAACATGCATATGTGTTCAACAGCATAATGGTATGTAGAAGTGATGTGGACAAAGACACAAAAAAACCATATTTATAAAAATAAATAGTTGAAACACTATTTGTATACACAGACACTATGGTGCTGGAGAGGCTAACTGTTAGAAAACCGTGTTTTAAACATGCCAGGGACTCAGTGGTTATTACAGAATTGAAAACTGTGGGAAATATGCGCTTGCCAGCAAGCCATTTCAGGGTTTAAACACTAACTTCCCTTCTCCCTGACATTTGCCTGAATAAAAGCATCACTTGTGCTTAAGTCTCTGCCTGGGAAAGGATACCTGTTGGCCCTGAATTCCTGGGGGAGGGGCTGGGTTTTCCCTAGTCAGAGGCAGGACAAAGTCAGGAGGTATAGATTTCAGCAGCCAATGAAATGATCCGTGCACACCCCCTGAGCCAAAGCCAATGGTGTAATGACTCTTCTGTTGCTATGGGAAAGTAGCCAATCATGTAATGACACATCATCTGCCTTTGTATGAATGTACAATAAAAGGAAGAGGCTCGGGAGGACAAACCCTCTTTGCCTCTTTGCCTTCTCTCTTCCTGCCTGCCATGAAAGCTGTCTGATGCCTCTTCATTACTGCTATATCTGGTGACCCTTGCGACGTGATGATAAACCCCATGCTTATTTCGGCTGGTCATAGCTTAAAGGTACGTACCGTTCAACAGATTTGCAACTGTAATATATTTTAAAAAAAGTACTTCTTAGTGTTGCGATCCCCCCTGCTGCTGCTGCGCTGCAGGAGGTCTCTTACCTTTCTCCAGAGGCCGCTCTGAAGCCTGGGCCTCGCCTGCGCATCATCCAGGACTTGCTCCAGGGCCTGAGAGGCCTAGCTGTGCCTGTGGCTTGCAAGCCTCAGCGTTTGGACTTCCTGCTTCCAGCCACGCCCGTTTCTCTAGGGGCTGGCCCGCAGCTTTCTACCCTAGTTATAGGACCAGCGGTGGGCGGTCCTGGCAAGCTCCTCCCAGGGAGTTGCCTTCTACCTCCAGTATTTAAGGACTTTCTGTTCACTGTGTCTTGGCCTTGGATCTGAGCATTACAGTCGCCTGTAACCTAGCCGGTCCAGGTCCTCCATGTTTGATGGCGCCTTGTCCTGTCTCTGCTTGCTGTTCCTGATGTCCAGTGTCTCTGCCTTGATGTCTGTCTCTGACCCTGCCTAGATGTTTGTTCCTGTGCCTGCCAGCCGTAAGGGCTTCGGATGTGAGTTTCCCAGCATCGGAGTCCTGTTCGCCTGGGTCTTCCCCGCGCCCTCCTTCTCAGCGTGGTCCGCGACCAGCCTTCCTAGGCTGTGTAGGGCGCATCTGGGACAGGGTGGTCCGTGACTCAGTCCCACGGCTGGGCTGAGTAGGGCGCCCTGATGGACAGTGCAATGTTCCCGTCCAGCCTTGTCTACAGTGTCTGCTTCAGCCCGTACCCTGATGTCTTCCTCTGCCAGCCGAGGGGGCTTCGGATGTGAGTATCCCAGCATCGGAGTTCCTACTCGCCTGGATCCTTCTAGTGTCTCGCTTCAGCCCTTGTCCTGATGTCTCCGTCTTGCTTCAGCCTGCTTCTGCCCCGTCTGATGTCTTCAGTTTAAGGACTCTGTCTGCCCTCGCCTCTGTCCGGCCTGCTGCCCATTGCCGTTCCCTGCGGCGGGTCCGAAAGGGCCGGGAACAGTCGGAGGACCGTTCATTAGTCAACTTCCCCGTGTTGGCTACCATGGGCATGCAGGTCCGGCTGAGGGCCGGACTCCCTGCTTCTGTTCCTGCCTGCCTGGCTCACCATGCCTGCTCAGCTCACCTCCCACGGTGTGGCCTTGGGCTCCTCCTGGGGTCCTGCCGTGGCCCAAGGGCTCACCACCTGCCCGAGATGCCCGCGCCCGCGCGCGCTCGTAACACTTAGTAATTTTTAAAAGTATTTCTCAGCAAGTTTGTTCCCCACACTCGTAAGCATGGGTAGTGATTTGACTGTACAGCAGCGGCTACATGCCAGAGAGCTGCAGAAAATCATCAATAATCATTATTTCATCACCAGAAGAAAAATAGCGCAAGTCAGCCTGGGGGACTTAGAAAAATTAATAAGTGAAATAGCTTGCCATTGCCCTTGGTATTCGATGGAGGCTGGAACTCTAAATACCCAGGAATGGATCTCAATCGGCAATTATCTTCATACGGCTCCCAGAGCTCCCATAAAGCAAAGATTAATTTGGCAAAAATGTACAGAAGCCATTGAACACATGGTAGAAAAAAAAGGTTTAAAAACAGCAGTTTCAAACCATGTGCTTTTAGAAGCAGGCAGACATACCCTTTCCCCATCTTCTCAGTCTTCCTCAGAGACAGCAAATTCTTTGTATCCTCAGCTCCTCATACCTACACCCAAAGCACAAGCAATTCACACCTTCCCCATTTCTTCAGAAAAGCAGTCCTTGAGAACAATAGAGCCACCACCTGGCCTGGGTGGGGTGATTAGCATTGAATTTCAGCAGAAACTGCAGAAAGAAAACCTTACAGAAACAGAATTATTAGAAGGACTTCAAGCCTTCCCCATCCCAGAAAAGAACCATGAACAAAGGGGGACAGAAAATGAAATAGAACATCTGGGGACACACAATCACATGGCTCCTGAGGCTTCCTCTGCATCCACCTCAGAGAAAAGACCCCAGGAAATAGAAAACACTGAGGTCAGAAAAACTAGCCTTCCTCCATCTTGCCTGCAAACCCCTTCCCCCACAAACCACTCCCTGAACATTCATTTGCCATTGCCTGAGCCAGTCATTAATTCTGCATCATCAATTTGTGCAGGTAAATTACTATCTCAAACCACTGCTCCCGGTAACAATTTATGTGCAGCGGTCAGTATGGGATTTCACCTAGAACATGGAAATCTCACAAGAAAGGAATTATTGAAAGGGATTCAAGCCTTTCCCATTACAGAAAGAAACAAAGAACTAGGTGTGGCAGCAATAGAGTTGAGTGCCATGAGCAGTGACTATGCCCCCAGGTCTTCAAAGAAATCAGCGTGTAAGACCTTGGGCCAGGCAGCTGCACTCCTGTGTTACAAGCAAAGAAAATATCCTTATGAAAAAAAGGATTTAATTAGACTCCTGCGTTACAAGCAAAGAAAATATCACTATGAAAAGAAAAAAAAAATGGTTTCTATTAACAAACAGTACAGAATTGGAAAAAATGGTTTCTATTAGTATTTGAAATTCAGTTGCAAAAGATCTGCATGCTTTGAGAGTATTTTCCCCCACAAAGTGTATGCATAGCCTTGTGTTGGGACTGTGCTGAAATTTGAATGGTATTCTGTGTGAATTACATGTGAAAATTTCCCTTTTAGAAAGTTAATTTGGCTCACATTTAAAATGACTCCATTTCTCTGAGATTTAAGTTTATAGTTTGAATTGCTAGCGTACAGAACACATATCTATACTGTGATTCTCCCTAAAGTAAATTAAAAAATAGTATTTGTCTGCAAGGAATCAGCCAGCCATTGTCTGTGGTTGATGGTATCAATTGTTAAACAAAGCTATCTTTAAGTTCCTATTGACTGAAGGATTAATTCCTTGGGTGCAGTTCTTTTCTTTTGAGAAACACTGCTCCTCCCCCCCTTTTCTGTAACTCTTGCTAGCCACTCATGGGGGAGGGAGGGAGAACTTTTGAAAAGAAAGATAAAAAACCTGGACTTAGTCCTGCAATTTCTCTCTCTACTTTCTATATGTCTTTAATCTTTTAATACTTTTCTTTAACTGTGCTTGCAGCTTTCAAAGGGGGGCACGAGACAGTTCAGATATCCTGCTGATCCAAATCTTTTCCCTCAACCTTCAATGCATTACTACACTAGCCCTTCATCTGTTATTAATCTTTTTAATACTTTCAAACTTTAGCGTGCAGCAGACAGAGCAGAGCAAACAGCGTGTTTAATTTCCTATTCTAATAATTATAAGAAGAAATTCTATTCTGATATTCCACATTGAATTTAAGCTCAGAGTATTATTGATTGCAACCTGGAACAATAGTTGCAATCTATAAAGTAATGATGGGGTCTCCACTAGGAGGCGCTATGTTATTCTACCAGTTATATTATATTATTGTTTTAATAATTCTGTTGTATAATAGTTTTTATTTTTCAGGCCTACAGACCTTCTGTATTAAGGACACTTCAGTTTTATTTTCTTTTTCACAAAATTTATACAGAATTCTGAACCTTAAAATTTTTACTGATAGAGGTTGCTACATCTAAAGCAATCCCTCCCAAGCCTTTTCTTGCAAATCCAAATTGATTTTATTAAATTGAATAATAGAATTGATTTCTTCAAGGTTAAAAAAAAAAAAAAAAGTAAGAATTTCACTTTAATCCTTACCTTAGTAATTTTTTGCTGTATGCCAGTTTTTAATATTTTCCAGATTGACGCTGCCATGAAGAGATGTGAAGATGAACACTTTGCAGTTTATTTTAACATTTTTCTAATGCCTTTTGACTTTTGACTTTTGATCCTTGATCTAATTTTGTTTTTGATAACTTTTTGATAAGATTTTTAGCTCATATTATGTGTTATCTGTTGTCTGTCTTGATGCAAGAAATATTTGCAGGATGGATGAATATGTGTCAGTTTTGTGTAAATTAATATTTGCAAGATGAATGAATATATGTCAGTCTTGTGTAACATATGTTTAATGTGATGTCTAATATACTTGTCATTTGATTCTGCTTACAGCAATACTTTTCCTTTAAATGATTAATTTACATTTATTGCTATTTTACTGAATGAAAATTGATCACTGCATAAAAACTTTCTTGATAATGGGGTTACCCTCTTTTCTGAAAAATGGCTCTGCTTACTGCAGCCATTCCTTTACATGAATTTCGTCAATAATTGAACATTAAATACTTATTTGGCATCCCCTACATCACCACAGGGCAAGCCATTGTGGAGAGAGCCAACCATACGCTTAAGAGCTCTGGACCAAACAAAAACAAAAAGGAGGGATAATTGCCCCTGGATTTTCCCCTAAGAAGGACTGGCTGAACAAGAACAAAGTATTGTTTTAAATCACTTTAAATCATCTAAACATATCAGGTTCACATAAGAACACAGCCATGAGTAATCATTATGGGACTAGGGTTAGTCACCCACAGCCATCAGTTTTGTATAGAATATTTAATGTCTGGTACGGTCCCGTTCCCTTAAAATGGGGAACGAGGATATGTTTCTCTGCTTGCTTCCACAGGTATCAAGCCGTGGAACGATGGAAAGGTGTCCAGGTCTACAGGACCCTATCCCCAACTTCTCCCTGAGCCTCCACAGCCCTCAGAAGGACAGAGACCGGACTCCTTGCAAAAAGCAGCACCACATGACCTGGGGACAGATCAAGGCCCTATCCAACCAATCTGCACAACTCTTAGAACAGCAAGGCCTTGAGAAAACTCCAGAGAACTTATTAGCCGCTTTTTCTTGCCTGAATGCCAACTCATTAACAATTGTGTTCTGCATCCTCCTCCTTTGCCTTATTTCTCCAGCTATGGCGATTTCAGAACAAGGACTCTGACAGAACACAGGTACATCCTCGATGCACAGAACTTTGCACAGAACTTTTCACACCTGTTGAATCGAACAGACTGTTGGATCCGCACACACATGCCAACCCAAGCCTGCGGAGAATGACTGATGCATGCTGTACCATTTAACCTTACAGTATGGACTAATTATCCTTTACAGAGAGGTTTTCATTAACTCTCCAGTTAATAATACCATACTACACATTGGTAGCTGTATTCAAGAGACTGCCGCTCTTTGTTGGGACTATGATACAGGGGATGGGAAGGGAATTCAGGTGGGAAATATCCATATTGTAACCGAACATTTGTATTAATCACTGAACACTTGCATAGTTATACCACACATATGTATGCAATTGGCAGATTTCAGGATGTGCAGTGGGAGACCCAAGCAGGTACAGAAAGTATAGAGGGGATGAAGGATTTACCCTTTGTAGTTATATAGCCCAAATGATAACCAATGACATGTCCACTAATCTGTTAGGAAACATATGGATGTTATGTGGGCGTAGAGCATATATGTACATTTCCCCAAGATGGAGAGACAGATGCACTTTAGGCTAAATCCTCCCCTCATACTATGCAGTCAAAAATTACCCAAAGCAAGGCACTGTAACAAAAGGGAGGCGATAAATAATCCCATAGAAAAATATACAGAAACTCAGATAGCTAGAAGCCTGTTTCCCCCAATGGGGACAACTATGAATTACAGGGACTTACACATCCTAGCTAACTGGACGACTGCCATATTTAATCAGACAGTCCATGCATTAAAACTACTCACAACAGAAGTTTCTCAGATTAGACAAGTAGCATTACAGAACCGCTATGCCTTAGACACCATTTTAGCATCAAAGGGTGGTGTTTGTGCATTAATTGGATCTCATTGCTGTGTGTACATATCAGACTATAAAGCAAACCTCACACATACCATAGAGCAGATAGAAACCATGGTTGCTGATGCACCATTTTCAGGCAGAATACCTACTTCTCCATGGGACTGCTATGGTCCTGACTCCCTGATATTTCTGGTCTCAAAAGGGTGATTTCTATTATAATTACTGTAATTGTCTTAACTATCTGCCTGTGATGCTGTATTCAGTGCATACCCAACCTTCATATCCATATGGAAACCTTGCTCTCAGCCCGAATACAAAGATGTCTTGTAAGATGCCTAATAGGGAATCCTGAGCCCTGCAGAGTTGGCACACCACCTGCACCAGCTCTGGGTGATATGGAGATTCAGAAGCTCATCGACAGCTGGCACACCACGTCGAATTATAGCTTTCTTCTCTCCATAATCCCTCTTCCCCTATTTCCAGCCCATACCAAGACATAACAGATTTCAGTAAGGGTCTAAAGCTTTACTGAGCTGCCCTAAACAAAAACAGAAAGGGTGAGATGTGGGAAATATGCGCTTGCCAGCAAGCCATTTCAGGGTTTAAACACTAACTTCCCTTCTCCCTGACATTTGCCTGAATAAAAGCATCACTTGTGCTTAAGTCTCTGCCTGGGAAAGGATACCTGTTGGCCCTGAATTCCTGGGGGAGGGGCTGGGTTTTCCCTAGTCAGAGGCAGGACAAAGTCAGGAGGTATAGATTTCAGCAGCCAATGAAATGATCCGTGCACACCCCCTGAGCCAAAGCCAATGGTGTAATGACTCTTCTGTTGCTATGGGAAAGTAGCCAATCATGTAATGACACATCATCTGCCTTTGTATGAATGTACAATAAAAGGAAGAGGCTCGGGAGGACAAACCCTCTTTGCCTCTTTGCCTTCTCTCTTCCTGCCTGCCATGAAAGCTGTCTGATGCCTCTTCATTACTCCTATAAAAACAAAATGAAAAAAGGAAAAGAAGTGAAAATGGGGCAATGAATATGTAAATTGGAATGCTTACTCAAATTAAGCAGGACTGAGGATGTGCCTGCAGGGCCAATGTCACAGTATCAAACATAGGCTGAAACTTGTGCCTATATATATATACAAACAAAGGGGAGATAAAAGATGGACTATATTGGAAAACATCACTAAAAGTTAAAAATTAAAATAAAAAATCAGGATATAGGCTACCTACAGAGCTTACTATTTACCTGTAGTATCTTGAAACTCAACTTTGATCGTGTTATGCCACGAAGCAACATTAGTGAAGATGACTTCAGTCAGTCCGTATCAACAACATAGATTGAAAACATATAACTAAGGTAAACAAGACATTTTGTTATGACATAACTTGAGGGATACTGGTTTAGTACTTTGAAGTGCAAAACGTTATTCACGTGCAATAATGTAGTTTAAAAAATACAAGAAAAACCTTAAAAAAACCTCTGAACTGAACCTAATGTCAGCGATGTTTACAATACTAAAAAATGTAAAAAATGCTATATCAAAACTAAACCAAACAAATCGATCTCATGGATTATAAAAACTACAAAAAATTACTTGAAACCTTCATCGTGATAAGCAAAGTGGCTGCGCAAGTAAAATGTAATAAAAAGCACTTAAAAATTATTCACGGATAAGTGTGAGTCTTCTTTTTGGTGTGAAATCAGCCGCACATCGTTGTTTTTTTAAAACAGTTTTTTGACATACTTTTTTAATAAGAATATTAATATTGTTCTTTTCAAGAGCATCATAGGCACCAGGCCACTGTTTTATTGTAAGCTTTGTTAAAAATTTGCATTTTGTGCATCTTTTAGTACTTTCCAATTTCTCCCATTTTCAGATACACTACCTGTTTGTTTACGTCTGCAACAATATGTATAAAAATCCGTGAATAATTTTTAAGTGCTTTTTATTACATTTTACTTGCGCAGCCACTTTGCTTATCACGATGATGGTTTCAAGTAATTTTATGTAGTTTTTATAATCCATGAGATCGATTTGTTTGGTTTAGTTTTGATATAGCATTTTTTACATTTTTTAGTATTGTAAACATCGCAGACATTAGATTCAGTTCTGAGTTTTTTTCTAAGGTTTTTCTTGTATTTTTTAACTACATTATTACACGTGAATAACGTTTTGCACTTCAAAGTACTAAACCAGTATCCCTCAAGTTATGTCATAACAATATGTCTTGTTTACCTTAGTTATATGTTTTCAATCATCTGTGTTGTTGATATGGACTGACTGAAGTCGTCTTCACTAATGTTGCTTTGTGGCATAACTACACGATCAAAGTAGAGTTTCAAGATACTACAGGTAAATAGTAACCTCTGAAGGTAGCCTATATCCTGATTTTTAATTTTAATTTTTAACTTTTAGTGATGTTTTCCAATATAGTCCATCTTTTATCTCCCCTTTGTTTGTATATATATATATAGGCACAAGTTTCAGCCTATGTATGATACTGTGACATTGGCCCTGCAGGCACATCCTGTCCTGCTTAATTTGAGTAAGCATTCCAATTTACATATTCATTACCTCTTTTTCACTTCTTTTCCTTTTTTCATTTTGTTTTCAATTCTGTAATAACCACTGAGACCCTGGCATGTTTAAAACACGGTTTTCTAACACAAAGTTAGCCTCTCCAGCACTATAGTGTCTGTGTATACAAATAGTGTTTCAACTATTTATTTTTATAAATATGGTTTTTTGTGTCTTTGTCCACATCACTTCTACATACCATTATGCTGTTGAACACATATGCATGTTATGTTTTATTTTATTTTAGATGTTGAGTTTGTACACCTATATATGTTGCTCATTGATTTTAATTTTATGTTCAATTTTAAATATTTATATATTTGTTTTTAGTTGCCCCTGAGGCAGCTCTATATAAAAGAGCGAAACTCGGCCAGAGTCGGGCATATTTCAATAAAGGGCTTTTTCCATCATCCGATTCTCATTTTCTTCACTGCTACACAGCTATCTGGATCGGCTGCCGCTTTGCTTTTTGATTCCTGATGTACAGAACAAAATTTTTTTTTCAAATTATAATGTGGAAGTCATTAGGTTTATCTTGGGATCTGACAAGATGTCAGAGAAAATATGAGATTTTGGTGTCCCTTGCTCTTAAAAGTGGTATTAGCAAAGTGGAAGGATAATACTGATATTGATTTTCAGGTGTGGGTGGAATTTAGAGTTTGTTACATGGAAATAGGAAACAGTTGCTTTTGAGAGGATGTCTAATGAGTATTATTTCTACTTGATATGGGCCTCAGTATAGAAAAGTGTTTATTTACAATCATTTATATACCACAAAATAATAGTGAATCAATGCAGTTTACAAACTTAAAATACAGGCATAAAATCTAAAACAATAAAAAACCAAAATAAAAAGACAAACATTTCAAAATGTGAGATCAACTGTTCAATCCTGCCTAAAAGTCCCATCTATTTGCTACCTCTACCTAAGATGCTGTTGTCCCAAAATGTCTCTGGAATGGCCAGGTCTTTGTTTTTCTTGAACTTAGGACTTGATGGTTCACCTCTCAGTGATTTTCACATATTATTCCATAGAATAGGATCACCTATGGAGAAAGTTTGATTTCTGACCTCGCTTATATGTGCTGTTTTATTGTTGGAATTTCCAGCAACCTTTGTTCTGTGATCGTAATGTTCATGAGGGCTCTGTATATGTTATTTTCATGCTTTTTTCCTCCTATATTGGTAACTATTGTACTATTATTCAATACAGTTGTACAGTTTTTGTAGCATGCTAATTATGCTGAATTTTATGTTTTAATAAGAACATAAGAAAATGCCATACTGGATCAGACCAAGGGTCCATCAAGCCCAGCATCCTGTTTCCAACAGTGGCCAATCCAGGCCATAAGAACCTGGCAAGTACCCAAAAACTAAGTCTATTCCATGTTACCATTGCTAATGGCAGTGGCTATTCTCTAAGTGAACTTAATAGCAGGTAATGGACTTCTCCTCCAAGAACTTATCCAATCCTTTTTTAAACACAGCTATACTAACTGCACTAACCACATCCACTGGCAACAAATTCCAGAGTTTAATTGTGCGTTGAGTAAAAAAGAACTTTCTCCGATTAGTTTTAAATGTGCCCCATGCTAACTTCATGGAGTGCCCCCTAGTCTTTCTACTATCCGAAAGAGTAAATAACCGATTCACATCTACCCGTTCTAGACCTCTCATGATTTTAAACACCTCTATCCTATCCCCCCCTCAGTCATCTCTTCTCCAAGCTGAAAAGTCCTAACCTCTTTAGTCTTTCCTCATAGGGGAGTTGTTCATTTCCCCTTATCATTTTGGTAGCCCTTCTCTGTACCTTCTCCATCGCAATTATGTCTTTTTTGAGATGCGGCGACCAGAATTGTACACAGTATTCAAGGTGCGGTCTCACATGGAGCGATACAGAGGCATTATGACATTTTCCGTTTTATTCACCATTCCCTTTCTAATAATTCCCAACATTCTGTTTGCTTTTTTGACTGCCGCAGCACACTGTACCAAAGATTTCAATGTGTTATCCACTATAACGCCTAGATCTCTTTCTTGGGTTGTAGCACCTAATATGGAACCCAACATTGTGTAATTATAGCATGGGTTATTTTTCCCTATATGCATCACCTTGCACTTATCCACATTAAATTTCATCTGCCATTTGGATGCCCAATTTTCCAATCTCACAAGGTCTTCCTGCAATTTATCACAAATCTGCTTGTGATTTAACTACTCTGAACAATTTTGTGTCATCTGCAAATTTGATTATCTCACTCGTCATATTTCTTTCCAGATCATTTATAAATATATTGAAAAGTAAGGGTCCCAATACAGATCCCTGAGGCACTCCACTGTCCACTCCCTTCCACTGAGAAAATTGCCCATTTAATCCTACTCTCTGTTTCCTGTCTTTTAGCCAGTTTGCAATCCACGAAAGGACATCGCCACCTATCCCATGACTTTTTACTTTTCCTAGAAGCCTCTCATGAGGAACTTTGTCAAACGCCTTCTGAAAATCCAAGTATACTATATCTACTGGTTCACCTTTATCCACATGTTTATTAACTCTTTCAAAAAAGTGACGCAGATTTGTGAGGCAAGACTTGCCCTGGGTAAAGCCATGCTGACTTTGTTCCATTAAACCATGTCTTTCTATATGTTCTGTGATTTTGATGTTTAGAACACTTTCCACTATTTTTCCTGGCACTGAAGTCAGGCTAACCGGTCTGTAGTTTCCCGGATCGCCCCTGGAGCCCTTCTTAAATATTGGGGTTACATTTGCTATCCTCCAGTCTTCAGGTACAATTGATGATTTTAATGATAAGTTACAAATTTTTACTAATAGGTCTGAAATTTCATTTTTTAGTTCCTTCAGAACTCTGGGGTGTATACCATCCGGTCCAGGTGATTTACTACTCTTCAGTTTGTCAATCAGGCCTACCACATCTTCTAGGTTCACCGTGATTTGATTCAGTCCATCTGAATCATTACCCATGAAAACCTTCTCCATTACGGGTACCTCCCCAACATCCTCTTCAGTAAACATCGAAGCAAAGAAATCATTTAATCTTTCCGCGATGGCCTTATCTTCTCTAAGTGCCCCTTTAACCCCTCGATCATCTAACGGTCCAACTGACTCCCTCACAGGCTTTCTGCTTTGGATATATTTAAAAATGTTTTTACTGTGAGTTTTTGCCTCTACAGCCAACTTCTTTTCAAATTCTCTCTTAGCCTGTCTTATCAATGTCTTACATTTAACTTGCCAATGTTTATGCTTTATCCTATTTTCTTCTGTTGGATCCTTCTTCCAATTTTTGAATGAGATCTTTTGGCTAAAATAGCTTCTTTCACCTCCCCTTTTAACCATGCCGGTAATCGTTTTGCCTTCTTTCCACCTTTCTTAATGTGTGGAATACATCTGGACTGTGCTTCTAGAATGGTATTTTTTAACAATGACCACGCCTCTTGGACATTTTTTACTTTTGTAGCTGCTCCTTTCAGTTTTTTTCTAACAATTTTTCTCATTTTATCAAAGTTTCCCTTTTGAAAGTTTAGCACAAGAGCCTTGGATTTGCACATTGTTCCCTTTCCAGTCATTAAATCAAATTTGATCATATTATGATCACTATTGCCAAGCGGCCCCACCACCGTTACCTCTCTCACCAAGTCCTGTGCTCCACTGAGAATTAGATCTAAAATTGCTCCCTCTCTCGTCGGTTCCTGAACCAATTGCTCCATAAAGCTATCATTTATTCCATCCAGGAATGTTATCTCTCTAGCGTGACCCGACGATACATTTACCCAATCAATATTGCGGTAATTGAAGTCTCCCATTATTACTGCACTACCAATTTGGTTAGCTTCCCTAATTCCTCTTAGCATTTCACTGTCCGTCTCACCATCTTGACCAGGTGGACGGTAGTATACCCCTATCACTATAGTCTTCCCCGACACACAATATAATGAATCTATAAAATCAAAAAGTATACATGAGACTCCACCCCTGGATTTCCTCTCCCCTATGTGCATAAAAATCCGCACATACAATGTGTAGATGTAATTGTAAGCGCACGTCGGTTGTGCGGTTTTCTAAAGGACAATTTCTGTGGTGTCACAGAATGCCAGTTGCAGGCCCTACTGACTGTTCTCTACAACACACAGCTCAGAGCCAGTTATTTGCAGTAGAAAAACCTCCAACTTTATTCCATGTATCAGTGTTCACTTCACACTCTAACTTTCATTTCCTCCTGAGACACCAGGACCACCCCAATAAGAAACATTGGTAATCAGCCATAGGCCAGCCCAGTTCTCTAGGACCATATAGAACCTACTTCCCAACTATACTTTTTACAGATTCACAAATCCATAACTGAAGGCTGTGGTCATCTCTGCTTCTGGGTCTGGCTCAGCCCTATCTTCTGGCTCCCAACTTGGCTCTGTCTTCTATGACTCTATATCTTTGTCACTTAAGATACTCTGACTGCAAGTAGCCTCAGCTATGCTTTCACCTTAATTGATTCTCTGCCCAAGATTTCCAAACTACATTTCCCAGCAGCCTTGTGCTTCCTGTTCCTTTTAGTTTTAGAGGCTCCCTAGCCAACCCTTGCACCTTTTACCTTGCTACTTTTAAGCCAGTGTTCCTCGTGGAATTCTCTTTAGGTCATTCTCTAGGTTCTGAATAATCTGTCCTGTTTCTTCAGGCTGCTTCTGCGAAACCCCCTTTTCATCACATGTAGGTAAAGCACGACTTTACTCGCAAAGATCCCTTTGAAAATTATGTGGAATTTGAATGTTGTCATTCTTTTTTTTTCTTTTCTGTAAGATATTGGAAATTGAGCTAAAATGTAGCCCGTTTCAGTATCCTGGGGAGAGAGAGAGAGAGAGAGAGAGAGAGAGAGAGAGAGAGAGAGAGAGAGAGACTGAGACTGAGACTTGCTATAATGTCTACTCCCTAGACAGGTATTTGTATCCCTATGGGAGGCCCACCTAGTAACTCGAGGTGGGGATTAGGTATGAGTGTAGTGGGTTGGGGCCACTTTCACATTCAACATGAGATGTACGAACAGAACAGTGGTCTCTTGTAAAGATTTGATGGCCTTCGGAGTAAGGAAACTCACTCCAAGATGAGATTTGGGCAATGTTCTCTCAAACTAGCTTGATGGACACTCTACCTGGGCAACAACAAGCTAGGTGGAGAGAACATTGCCCAAATCTCATCTTGGAGTGAGTTTCCTTACTCCGAAGGCCATCAAATCTTCACAAGAGACCACTGTTCTGTTCGTACGTCTCATGTTGAATGTGAAAGTGGCCCCAACCCCCTACACTCATACCTAATCCCCACCTCGAGTTACTAGGTGGGCCTCTCATAGGGATACAAATACCTGTCTAGGGAGTAGACATTATAGCAAGGCTCGCTCTCTCGCTCTCGCTCTCTCCCCCCCCATAGGATACTGAAACAGGCTGTCCGGAAACGTCATGAACCGCGATAAACCTTTCATGAAACAGCTGTTCGTGCAGTGCGATGATTCTTTGGTTGTTTTATCGTGCACCGCGAAGATGTTTTCGCGATTCGCGCAAATCGCGAAAACATTGCGGCACGCGAAGTTTCCCCGCTGCACGAAAAAGCCTCATTTGCATGGGAAACGCCCCTTAATGCGTTACCAATGCGATATTGGAAAATGAGGCCCATTGTCTTTTTGGAAATGCAGGAAGCTGTGGCATGAATAGTAATAAATCCAGTTATTGGCATGCCTGAGTAATTACCATTTCTAAGTGCATTCACACTTGCCACTGATGGATTTCTTTATTTTTATTAGCAAACAGTTGTGTTTTGTTTTTGTAGTCTTTTTAGCGCCACAAAATACTCTTTGAGTATGGATTTTTGCAGTTGCAGTCACGGCAATTCTGCTTCTATGGGCTGCTAAAAATAACTGTAGACCACAAATAGTTTCCTTGCAGAAACTCTTCAAGAAATTCAATTTGCATGCCTTGTCTAACTTGTGAGTTAATTTTCTTTTCTTTTCTTTTTTTTTTTTTTTTGTGGGAGAAAGAAATCCCTTCTGTTTGGCAAGAAGCAAACATAAAAGAACAGCTTGCATAGGAACAATCTTATTGGTGATGCCTAGAGCAAAAAGAGGAGAAGGTAATAGATAACAGCAAAAGAACATAGTCCTGCTCGCGTTCCTAAGATACCCTATTAGAACAATTGTTAAATCCAGATTTGTTTCTTCCTGAGCAATTATTCTTCATGGACTAGGCATTTAATACCTGTCTGGAGGGTTTGAAGGCTTCAGGTGAATCCAAGCTCATTATTGAGAATAAGAGCACACTATTCAAACACTATTACATGGGTAAAAAATTTAGTATGTGTAAAGTGCATATAATTTTATCTATATGGGAGAAAAGGGGAGGGGTTTGGTCAGGAAAGGGAAAATACATATGGTGGTTCTTGTTTAGAAATAACTGCAAGTATTTTGCACCAATGCTGAAGCAGATGCAAATTATGCACTGCAAAGTATGCCTCATGTACTCTGTACCCACAGTCTGTGCACCAGCCCAGATTTTCAAAGGGAAACTCTAGGAGAGTTTTCCTTTGTACCCATGAACCTGCAAAATCTTCTTCAAATGTCAAAGTATCCAAGTATCTGCAACCACCCTGGGCAGTTTTGATCCTTACCTCTATAATACCCTGCACAGGGGGATTATTGCTAACATGGGAGCAATTTTTAGATAGCCTGTATAGTTGCAAGCCATGTGAACACATTTAATAGCTGTGCTTTAGACACATTTGCAAACACAAACCACTCGTTTCAAACTGCGTGCATCAACAGCATCCATGTATTTTGCAGCTGCTTTTTGTGTAGGCAGGTGGGGTGGGAGGGGAAAGGTGTGGGTGCGTACACATAAACACATCCAGAGGAATGCTGCTTTTTAATGTGGCTAAAAGCTTCTGCACAAAAAGTAAACTAAAATGCTGTCCAGTAGGTGGGAAAATGGTAGAGAATCAAATGACCTGAAAGAATAGAATATCCACATTATTAGCCCTTCCTTGGGAGACATGAGTATTCCACACTAGGTAAAATATGGTGTGGAATAATCAGTCGACTTCAGCACTAAATGTTTTAATCATATGTCCTAATTCTTTTGTGGAACTTCCACTGAGATGCTGCTAGCATTCAACAAAAAGTCACCATTATGAGCCACACTTTCAAGTAACAGCCTGAAGCAGAGCCGCACCTCAAAATATTGCACCTTGCTGGGTTTACCAGATGCATTTTATAGACAGAGCTTTTGACCGAGGGGCATACTAATTTATATTTTGTATGCAATTGTAAAACAAAAACTTTTTATGTTATTTTATGGATATTCTATTTTGTATTTTATGTATCCACGGTGGACACCTTTTTGCTTAATCTCGGCAAATCAAATAAACAAGTAAAAGTTTTAAAATAAAAAAAAAATATGCAGAAGGAGCCACAATACTTTTATTTTTACAGCTTTTAACTCTTATGTTGAAACTGATCACTTTTTTTCTCATTTGTTTTTCTGATTGTCACTGACTTGTGCTCTATTTTTTTTTCCCCATTTCATACACTCCTTTGGTGTGCATGCTTCATGTTTTGTTTGATCTATCTATCTATCTATTTATTTATTTATTTATTTGGTGTTTTTTATATACCGATAACCGTTTGCACATCGTATCGGTTTACAAGGAACATTGTGGTTATAAGATATAGCATAACTGATACAAAATTAAACCATTTACATAGAACAAATTGGGAGCATTTTTTTCCAATGGAAGAGGTTTGCCTCAGAGAATTTGGTGTCAGTCAGCACTCCTGCACTAAATGCCATCAGGATGGGGACTTACATCTCTTTCTGACCAGCCCCACATAATTGCCCTGTATTGCTGTAGAGCAGGCCAGGAAGCATGGCAACAAGACAGTGATGCCAAAAGGAGTCACAGGGTTTTGGTTCCTCTTGTAGTTCTTGCCAGATACCAAAGAACAGCGTAACAACTCCAGCTGCGACACCTAATAAATGCGGTTTACTAGGATTGATTAACCCTTGGGCACATTTTGGCGTTAACTGATTGAGATCAAATCCTATGGCCTGCAGATTGAAGTCTATGTGGGGTGAGCGATCAGACCTCGAGGAATGTGTAATAGTCAGGCACTTTCAAAGGAAAGCAAAGGTGAAAATGCAGGGATGCTGATTTTGTGCTGATTGCATATTTCTAATCCACTCGGAGTGGAAACATATCAAACTGTAACTCTAAAACAATTGTTGTAATTAAACCGCAGCGTGGTGGTGTGTAAGGAGAGAAGGCGCCTCTTCCATTCACATCCGATGCTGCCGTGATTGCTTTCTGCTGAGTGTAATTGGATTTTAATGTCGCAGACGGAATCAATTCTGTGAAACAGCTCTGTCTGGAGGTATTCAGTTTCTTTAGATCTTCCCTGCACCTGAGGGCTGGTTGGAACTCATCCATAAATCTTGATCTGTGAGTATTCTCTGAAAGAGGAATAGCCAGTGGCTTGTCATCTTTTTTTCTTTTTGGTTTCTGTGTAAATCGAATAGTAGTCCAGCAGTTTCCGATGCTCCTCTGAATCTATATGAAAGAAAAGTGCTCTGTGGAAAATCCTACTGTTTTGATGAGGGCAGGTTGCAAAAGCCTGCTAGACTGCCCCCTGCCCGCCCATTCATTGTGGCAGTCCTGGAAACCCAACTGGTTAGGTGTGCCCCCCTGGAGAAGGTTGAGAAACGCTGCTTTTGCAAATGCAGATTTTTGAAGGGGAAATGACGTGCACGGTTTCCTTTAGAAGAGAGGCCGCAGTGTTTATAGGCTGAGTGCTCGTCCGCATTGCAAACCGTGAGGGTTTTTCAAAATTGTTTCCTTTGTTCTCGTTCTGTGGTGCTGTCGAGCTAACTAAAGTGCAAACATTTTTACCTTCTGAGCTCTTCCTGTTAAAAAAAAAAAAAAAAAAGTGCTGTTCACTATGAAATCATATCTTTAAAAAGTACGATAGGTCATTACAGTAAAATGTTTCCATGTCATTAAGTAATGTAGGCAAAAAATCAGAGGAAAAAATTTTTTTTTTTTTTTGCTTTTGTTTTTGTTTTTTAAAGCTGGTCATTTTTCCTTACATTTTCCAGGAAAGCTCCTGAACAGTGAAGAGAGCTGAGAGTTTAATGCCAACACAGAGGCTCTGATTTTAAAAAGCATTTACACGCTTAAAATTGAGTTTTACACGTGTAAATATGTAAATGCACTTTGCCCATATGAGCTGGCCTTTGACAATTGCTGCAGTTGATGCTATCGAATTGTCCATCGAATGTTCATGTGCAAGTGCATTTTACTTGTGTAAATGGCTTTTTAAAATTGCTTCGATAGTATGAGCGCTACACGTGTAACTCCTTTTAAAAGTCACCTGAGAGTGAGATGGTTCTCAAGTGGCTTCCCTTACCGTATGGTAACTTGTCATGTGTGACTATCTGTAAATTATTCTGGAATTGCAAAATGCATCTTAATATAAGTAAGTCCCTTTTTTGGGTTGATGCAGCACCAGTATTTGTGAGAATACCACTGTGCTCAGTGACATGGAGCTGGAAGCCATGAAATTTCAGAGAAATAAGATTTTCATCTGAGTTCATGGAGAACTTGCGTTAGTTCTGCACTGCTGGAAGTGCTCTAGGTCTCAGTCATTATAATGGAGCATCTCCATATGGGTATTTCCTATCTCTCCGCAGATATGTAAATGTTTGGGGGTGGGGGTAGCAATCTACCTGCACAAGTTACACCTGCTAAATCATCCGCACGCATGTTTTTTTGTAAAAAAAAAAAAAAAGTGCACTTCCTCAAATGCAAACGTATACTCAGAAGTCCAAACCCCTCCTCAGCTCCTCCCCCCCAGGAATTCTTCCACTCAGTCCGGGTAAACTCGCCCGTGCTTGTGAGCGCCACACAGAAGGGCGCCGGCATATAAGGCGAGTGGGCAGTTTTATCAAACACTGTCTTACCTGCAGAAGTCCCTATAGAAAAGTGCCTGCTCTGTGCTGCGTACACAAACTCTTTCAGGACAGCCACTTCTGCATGCAGCCTTCAGCTATGCGGATTATGAAGTGTAAGCATTTCATCTCCTTTTGTCATTCAAACACTATGTGCTGTAGATGTTTGAGCTATCTGGAAAAGTGGGTTATAAAATACTTAAAATACTGCCTTTGTTTAAATGTTGTTTTGTACAATGCTTTCATTTATTGCAGGAAATAAACTTTCTAGTGGTAACAGTGTTGGTTTAAGTGGCTGTTTTTGCATATATTTCTACATGTACATGATGGTTGTCTTTGGTGTTTGTGGAATTTGAGGACCAGGGATCATAGAATAATAGGGTTAGAAGGGTCATCTAGCCCATTCCCCTGCTTCCAGGGAGGGTCCCTGGTACCTATCTCAACCCAGACAAATGTTTTCCTAAGCTGCCATTAAAAGCCATGAATGACAGGGATTTCCTCCACTTTTCTAAGTAACTGATCCCAGTGCTGAACTATTCCAATTAGAAAATTGTTCCTAATGCCTAACCTAAAACTCTGCTGCTGCAATTTAAGCCTACTACTGCTTGTTTGTTCCTTAGTGAAGATGTAGAACAGATTGCTGGTCTTATTGTAACTCCCCATCTTTTTTTTATTAATTTGAAAATTGTTTTCAAGTTTCTTTCTTTTCTAGAAGCAATAAACCTTTTTCCTCCTCTCATTTTTCATAGCTCTCTTACACAGATCCAGTTACAGTCTGTCTTCTAAACCTTGGTTGCTCCCCCACTTTCTCCACAAGGAGAAGATCTCTTGCCAGATAGCAAGCAACCCACATGCTCTCAGGACAAGTTCTTGAGTCCTCCTTATATGCTTAGCAGTTCTCTCTTCTCTATCCCCACTCAAATATGTTCCGTTCTTACCCCACCCTACCCTCCAATGGTGTCCATCATCGTAGTGGCAATTTGGGCATCCTGCTGGTGCTGACTTTCCTCCTCCTTACCTGTGTCCATCTCTTCTGTGGTTATTTTTTTTCCTGCCCGTTTCCCCCCCCCCCCCTTCCTCCACCCTCTTGGTTCCTTGGGAGAGTAGGAGACTGGGCAACTGAATGGCAGATGAAATTTAATGTGGAAAAGCGCAAAGTGATGTACACAGGGGAAAATAATCCCAACTTTAGGTACCTAATGCTGGGTTCTATATTGGGAATCGCTACCCAGGAAAAGGACCTTTGGTGTCCTTGTGGACAAAACGTTGAAATTCTCAGCACAGTGTGAGATGGCAGTCCAAAAAAAAAAAAAAAGGAATGTTGGGAATGATCAGACAAGGAGTGGAGAATAAAATGGAGAATATCCCTATTACCTCTGTAACGAGCCATGGTGCAACCGCACCTTAAGAACTGCGTGCACTTCTGATTGCCCCCTTCTCAAAAAAGACATAGTGGCAGTAAAAAAGGTGCAGCCAATGGGAATGGAATGGTCCCCTATGACTAGAGGCTGCACAGTTTGGAAAAGAGAAGGCTGAGAAGTAGAAAAGGGGCAGAAGAGGGCAACGGGAATGGAATGGTCCCCCTATGACGAGAGGCTGAGAAGGGGACATGAGAGAAGTTTATAAAATCATGAGTGAGGTGGAACAGGTTAATGAAGGACGGTTATTTACCCTTTCAACTAATACGAAAACTATGGGTCACTCCATGAAAGTAACAATCAGCAGATTCAAAACAGATCGTATTCAATATATATTTTTTTCACTCTGCGCACTATCAAATTGTGGTATCTGTTACCAGAGGACATGGTCAAGGCGATTAGCATGGGGGGGGGGGGGGCGTTTAAAAGAGGTTTGGACAAGGTCCTGTAGGAAAAGTCCATGAACATTATTAGCCAGGAAGGTGAGTAACAGGGATTAGATCTGCCGGGCACTTGAATTGGCCCCTGTCAGAGACAGGATGCTAGGCTCGAGGGACCTTGGTCTGACCCTTGGCATGGCAATTCTTATATTCTGTGCGTTTCACCTGCCCAGTCCTTCTACCTTTTGTATTTCCTTTTTCCCTCTTTCCCACCATGTCCTGCTGCTGTTCACCTTCAGCCTATTTCAGCTCTGAGTCACATGGCAACATCTACTCTTGCTGTTCCCAAAGGCTTCAGCTGACACCACTGGATCTGCCAGTGCCGTGTGGTTCAGAGTATTTTTTTTTTTTTTTTAACAGAACTGCATGACTGAGAGGAGAGTTGCATTTTAGGCCCCAGCTCCTTTCGTCTCTTGCAGCCGACAGCTAAACTCTCATTTAAACACTCATTTTGTGAGTGTAAATCTTACTGCTGATGCAGCAAGGAGTTTTGCACTCACAAAATGTATATTGAAGAAAAAAAATGTGAGTACTGCTTAGCTCCCTTTTATGGAAATCCCATGCAAATGAGGGCATTAAGTAGTACTCCCTGATGCAGAGAGGTGTGCTGGCCTAACCCACATTTTCTTAATGCTGGAACCCTAACTTCTGATCAGAGATGGAGCTAAGTTTTTTGGGTTTTTCTTTTCAGCGCTACTGTGTGGGCACATAAAATCACAAAGAAGTCTCTCACGCGTCCACCATTTAGCCGGATAAATATGGACTTATCCGACTATCTGGCTGCAGTTATCAGGCTATCTGGTTTTTTTTTTTGTACTCTTAGCACAGTCTTTATTCCCCATTTCACCCCTACCCAGAGTTAAAATGTGCATTTGGCCCGGGCCAAATGTTTATTTTAACTCTGTCTACATGCTTTTTAACTCCCAATGCATTAGCTTGTCATTAGTTTGCTGCATCGGGAGTTAAAATAAAAAGTTGAATCTATGCATTAAAGCCATGCGCTGAAATCCAGTGCATATTTCCTTAAACGCAGAGATTATTGCAGTGGCCTGTCTATCTTTGGGCCTGCCTCCACTTTGCCTTCAGATGTTTTCCTTCCTCCAACAGCAGCGATGTATCTATCCACCAGCAGTAGTATGTCTACATGTTGCATCTGCGAGAAGACATCTGGGATAGGCAAGTCTGGTCCATGTTTTTCCCACATTGTGAAGTCTAGGGAGAAACAGTGGACCGCAGATGGATCCAGCTGTTATCCCAAAATATAGGTATCCCACGAGTGTCAAAGTAAACAAACGTAAGGTACACATATTTATGCTAGTACTAACGAGCATATATTTTGCTATTTTAATTTTGTACATGTGTAATTTTTGTTCAGGTATACCTGCCCTGTGTATGTGCACAAATACATGCAATTTATGCATACTTGCTGGTATAAAAGGTTTGGCGCTCACCTCATGTCTTTCTTCTTGTACCATGTCCCAGAGGAGTGGAGGACTCACCAGAAACCCCTTCCTACCCAGCATCTCCTGTATGGCCCCCCAGTCCAGGAAAATGTGGACCTACAGGATCCGCCACATGGCAAAAGCAGTATTTCACAACAACTGCAGTATCCATGAACTGAGCCACAAGGGGCGGGATCTCCAAAGGCTGGTGAAGGCCAGGATGCCAGCTGAGGGGCCTGATAGCCAGGTCAGTTTGACTGTGACTGAACAGTTGGTGCTGAGCATCATTTCGGAAACTGCGGTGGGAGAGTTTGCCCGATTGGACACCTCCCAACCTGAACACCAGCAAGTTGAGCATTTTATTACAGGAAAATCTGAAATAGTTTGCATATGAAATAATTAATATCTATTGTATCATCATCGTGTAAAGGTCCCATGCACTTTAGTACACGGGGAGGGCCAGCGAGCATGCTAGGCCTCCTGATCTCTCGGGTTTTCTGGGCAGGGTGAAAAAAAAAAGTATTTTATTAACCAAAATGCCCTTGTAAACAATGACACTTTTCTTGCTCCTTAGTTAAACTCTCTCCCAATAAACAACATGCACATCTATGATATAGAAGAAGCTTTATTAAAAGATGTCTTGGAAATGAATATCAAGACAGGCACCTTTTGTGTTTCATGTTGCCTTAGTATCCATATGTACACAGTACACATGTCATTGTACCACTTTCTTGTCATCTCCAGACCCCCTGCACTGGGACAGGTGCCACTTCCACTCTATGGCTACATTCTAGAACTGGATCTGCCAGTTCTTCAAACCTAGAACTAGTAAGCAACCCTTTTCAAGAGAGACATCATTTACTAAGTCTTCTCTATGGCTTTGCATGCTGGTGCTTAACAAGTGATTCCATGATTCAGTACCATGGGAGTGCTTTCTATACAGTTTGTCATGTATCAGGAGGTGCTATACTGCCCTGTTAGGTAAAAAGGAAGGTCAACTGAAAAATACCCACATAGCATGTCCATTTAAAGTATGTACACATTTGGGAACAGCCTGATGAAGACACTGATAGGCCTGGACTAAGTGGCCACTGAATGGCAGGGGGTTGCTCGAGTGCTGCCTGATTGTTCGGAGGAGGAAACAGAAACAGCAGAGGGTCTCACAGAGGAGCAGTGATAGGCCATAATGGAGGAGGCGGAGGACTAGCTGGTGGCTGCTCTTTCAGTGAGACCTGATACTGGGCAGCTTGCAGGCGGCTAGTAGGAGAGCAGCTTGTTGGAGGAGGAGCGAGTCTTTCCTTGAGAGGAGAAGAAGCAGGCAAATCATTGATATCAACGCCAGAGTGGTGGAGAAGATAGCTGCACTCTGAATGGAGATGCATGGCCTACAGGATGTGCTGAGGGAGGTTGTGCGGGAGGAGATGCAGGGCATGCAGCAGGAGCTAGGGAGTCTTTGCCAGTCAATAGATGCACAGACTGAAGTGGAGGGAGGTACTGCAGAGGATGCTCCCCTGGCAGTTGTTGCCCCCACTAGCTCCCTACTATGAGATGCAGCCACCACCTGCATTTGCAGCACCACCAGGCTGGATGGCCCCTCCCCAGGCCAGATCTCCACGTGCACCGTTGCAGGCTTCACCTGGTCCCCCCAGCACCCATCATGCTATCAGGTCCTCTAATGCCACCACCATCATCTCTGCGCATTCAGCCTGCAGCATCACCACTACAATGACCACAGAGAGATGCTTCCACCTTGCCAATGGAACAGGTGGCAGAGGAGACTAGGCCCACCACAGCTGACAGCCACTCTTCCAGCTAATAGAAAGCCATGCAAGCCCCTCCAGCAGCCATGTAGATGTACCACTGCTCCCTGGTCCTGTGCCCTCTGAGGGCAGCATCATCAGTGACAGGACACCTCTCAGAAGGACCTCCAGAATTAGACAGGCAAAGGCTGCTGAGCTTCCCCCAACCTGAGAAGGAGGTTGGCAAAAGAAGCGATGCATTTCTGTTAAACAATAGCCATCACATAGAGCACTGCATTTAAAAAAATGCACGTTCGCCTTCTAAAATGTCATTGTGTCAGTTTTCCTTTTCTCTGTAGCATATCATTGACTCCTGCAATTCCTCCTGACTCAGCTCCTCTTCCTCCTCCTCTTTATCTGGATAATCTTCCCATCCCTCTGGAGGAGGCATGCGCCTGGTTTTGGCAAGGGTATGTGGCACATAGCAGGCTTGAAAGATCTCACAGATGTTAGGTGTGTGTAGAGAAGGCATCCCCTCAGACAGTGGAAATGTGTTTTGAGTAGGCCAAAGGTTCTTCTGATGACTGCCCTGGTCTGTTTGTGGGCCTTATTGTAGTGAGCAACATAAACAGTCTGTGCGTTAGCAAACAGGATCATGAGCCTGGTTTTTAGTGGATAATCTGTCACCTGTAAGGAAAAAGGCAGAGAAGAAAAGAGATATTTTTTAGGTTTGGGCAGCAGGGCAGTTGACAGGGCAAGGTTAGAGCGAACCTCCTGACCCATTGCTGCTAGATATGAGGGAGACAGTTATAGGAGAATAGTAGCAGTATGGTGGTAGTGATATGTGCATGCCTATCTAGAAGCTAGCCCCCAATAATGTGCCTTTCTGGAAGCAGTCATCAAGTCCAGACTGCGACAGGATGTAGGCAGCTTGAGTCGTCATGGAAGCCTGGGCACGAAATCCAGGATGATGCCCTTGTTGCAGACCATCTGCATACTGACGGTGTGGAAGCCTTGTGGTTGCAGTAGGACAGAGGCCTTGTTGGTTCCTGGTGCCCTTATAGGGATGTGAAGACCCGCCCCCCCCCACGTCATGACGACCAGCCAGCGGTGACCCGATTAACGGCGTGATTACACCAGGCGTTTTTCCCCTTTGTGCTCCTTCTAATATAATTATATTTATGTTTATGTTAATAATTTAACTTTTATTAATGTTATTTAGCTTTTTGCTTTGTTTAAAATTATTTCATTATTGACGTTTAAATGTATTAGACTAAGGAATTTTACTTCCTGCTTATTCTGTTTCTTTGTAAACCGGTTTGATATGCATTTTATGCAGGAAAATCGGTATTAAAAAAACTAAAAATAAAATAAAAATAAATAGGGATGTGAGCTCATCGACAATCCCCAAGACACAGGGGAAACAGGCTATTTGATATAAATCAGTCATTTGATGTTTTTACTGTCTTCTCCAAGGGAAGGATATATAGTGTTGTATTTTTCTAAGCAATGCAGCCAGGACCTTATCTATAAACAAAGATGTGGCAGACAGGCTGATTTCCAGCTGTGACTCCTAGAAGTGTCTGGAAGGTGCTGGTGTTGAAAAAGCCAGGGCGGTAGTGACCTTGATGTGTACTAGTAAGGTGTGGCCCCTGCAAGTGACTGGTTTCAGGTCCTGCTCTATCTGCTGGCATAGGTTCAGTATGGTTTCCTTGTTGAACCTGAACCTATACATTACTTGCTTCTCAGACAGATCCAAAATCTGTGCCCTAGTCCTGTATACTCTGTGTAAGGGCTACTACCTCCTCTAGTCTCTCTCCCTTGTGACATGAGTATCCATAGGGTCATTTAGAGTATAAACTGGTATATCACAGTTACCACCCAGTCTGTCCCAGGTACACTATCTCCCATCCCTTAGCCTGCTCCTGTGTCCATTCCCCCGGAGAATCTAAGCTGCCAAATGCCTAGTCCAAAATCAAAATTAAAGTTTGCACTTCTGTACGGAAATGAGCAGTAGTAAATGAACATGTGTAAGTTTGACATTCTCACGTGTGTACTTTTAAAATATCTCATTACATGCTAACCCAGCTCCGACATCCCCCCCCCAACACGTCTCCTTTTTGTGCTTATATCTACTCACACATACATATACACACACATGTGACCACTTTTTAAAATTTGGGTTGTGTGTGCTTAGGCCACATACACACATCTGTAGCCTTTTTTTACACAAGTAATCCTTTGAAAATTCACCTGTAAGCCTATAGATATTTTGGCTGGACTTGCTACAGCTTCTTCACATCCTTCCTGAAGTGTGAGATTCAAAACTGGACGCAGTATGCCAGCAAATCCCTTACCACTGTTGAACACAATACAGGATTACAGTTTGCAGGTTAATATGGTCAGCCAGAGGCACTTTTCCTTGCTTTTTATCAGCTTGATGTTTCAGAAAACTTTTGGAAGGTGCAAACTACACATTGAAACTTTACTTATAATCGAGCAATGGGGAGGGTGGGTTGGAAGTCAGAATACAAGCAGGACTATCGCAGTTCTGCCCTCAGCTCTGCAGTGTTCCTCACGGTTATAATTGGCTGAATACCTGCAGAGATTTGATGCCCAGCATTATTTTCTCTTCTGGGGGGGGGGAGTATCCAGCTGTCCTGCAGAAGTTTATTCCTGTCTGTGCCTCCAAATTCTGCAGACTCATGGTTTCTGCCATATACTCAGTACCTAAATTATTGCCCCATCTTGAGCTGCTGTAGAAAGAAAAATGGAATTCCCTGAAACTGAGGACCTTATCAGCGTTTGATTCAGCTGAGAACGAATGTGTCCTGCAGTACTTGAAATAAGAATTAGGTTTGTCAGAATTAATGCTTGTATTATCCCCCTCTGTCTTGATTTTTAACCGTTTCCTACAGGGAAACTGACCCTTATAAAATCATGTAACTTTTGAACCATTCTCCAAATTTCATTCAAATTTGTGCTACAAATAATAGAGCATCTGTGACCCCTGGCTCGCACTTTACAAGTGCCCTTATTTATTTATTTAGATTTTATATAATGCCTGCTTAAAAAAAAAAAGACAAAATATTCCCAGATAAAAAAAACAAACAAACAAAACACTAAAACGCACAGTATCCTGTTAATTTTTTATTTCTAATAGGGAAAGATGCCATTTCAGTTTCCCTGAAATCTCAGGGAGGTCAGAGCACACTGTGGTGTCATGAAGGGATCTGCCATTGGTTGACATAAAGCATTTTCAACACTGCCCTGCAATTGATAAGTAATCATCATAACCATATGTGAATTTCTGGATCAAACAAAAGAAATTAGATATCGTGGTTCCTCTTCTATTATTATTCAGGAATGCAGGGGGGGTCACATGCAGTCCTGGGGCTAAGTCCTTATAGAAACATAGAAATGACGGCAGAAGAAGATCAAATGGCCCATCCAGTCTGCCCAGCAAGCTTCGTACTTTTTTTTTTCTCATACTTATCTGTTTCTCTTGGCTCTTAGTAACCTTTTGGTTCTATTTCCCTTCCACCCCCACCATTAATGTAGAGTGCAGTGTTGGAACTGCATCTAAGTGAAATATCTAGCTTAATTAATTAGGGGTAGTAACCGCCGCAATAAGCAAGCAACACCCATGCTTATTTGTTTACCCAGACTATGTAATTCAGTCCTTGTTGGTTGTTGTCTGTATATAGATCCACTTTTCTTCATTCATCCTGCCGTTGAAGCAGAGAGCTATGCTGGATATGCGTGAAGTATCGGTCTTTCTCCCCTGCCGTTGAAGCAGAGAGCTATGCTGGATATGCATGAAGTATTGGTCTTTCTCCCCTGCCGTTGAAGCAGAGATGTAGTCCAAACAGCTCTGCTGTTACTGCTCTTCCTCTCTAGTGGTAGCTCTCCCCGGCCCACACAATGCATGTGGCCAACTGTCAGTTCCAGGGTTCCAGCTGCTGGCACTGTTTTTCCCCTCTACTGCCTGTTTGCCTGGATTGTACACATGCTAGTACCTGTGCGATTGTTCCAAGGCTCTGGCTGCCGGCACTGAATTTTCCTTGCCACAGTGCTGTCTAGTGCCTGGACTACGAGGATGCATGTCCAAGACTGCTCCAAGCCTCTGGCTGGCTTCATTGGCTTTGCCGGCACAGTACCTCCATGCAATATGGCCTGAAGTACTGCAACAAAAAAGGATCATAGAGAGATGGACAGAGACAACCAAAACATAATATGTTTTTTGGGTTTTTTTTGCAGAAAGGGCGCTTAATGAAAAAATGCTTAAAGTGCATGCTTTTAATCTTTCTCCTCTCAGATGCACTAGAAATAGTTTCCAGTTTCAATTAAAACATGTATTAGGCTTTTTGTTGCCATCCTATTGTATTGCCATCATTGCTGCTATTCAAGAATCACTTGTGCGCATGATGATCTGGAAATGATTCAGCTTTTAAGTTTATTTGATTGTAGAATACAACTGTATGATTTTCCGCTTGGTAGTTTGGGACTAACCAACTTGTACAACTTGTTCAACACAAGAAACTGCTTTAATGTTAGGTAACGTATTAATAAGTCTTGAGATACCAGAATATCACAGAGCGGCGTAAAGGTTTCCAGGAGAACGGAATTGGTATTGGGCATATCTAAAAATTTCATCCAAAGTACTTAATGAAATGATTTGTAGTCCTCGTGATTAAAAGGAAAAGCATGATAAGAAAAAGGGTATGTGTCATGCCTTTCATCTAAGCACAACTCTGTGTGGTTTACACAAACATTCTTATAGTTGTGATGCACCGTAGCTGATTACCTTATAGCAAAGTAGTCAAGGATTCTCTGCTTTGTAGGCTTAGGCATGGAGCAGGAGAGAGACCTTGGGGTGATAGTGTCTAATGATCTGAAGTCGGTGAAACAATGTGACAACGAGATAGCTAAAGCCAGAAGAATGCTGGACTGCATAGAGAGAGGCATATCGAGTAAGAAAAGGGAAGTGATTATCCCCTTGTACAGGTCCTTGGTGAGGCCTCACCTGGAGTACTATGTTCATTTCTGGAGACCATATCTCCAAAGAGACAGAGACAAGATGGAGGCGGTCCAGAGAAGGGCGACCAAAAAGGTGTATGGTCTTCATCAAATGACTTATGAGGAGAGATTGAAAAATCTAAATATGTACACCCTGGAGGAAAGGAGGAGCAGAGGTGATATGATACAGACTTTCAGATACTTGAAAGGTTTTAATGATCCAAAGACAACGACAAACCTTTTCCGTTGGGGGAAAAAAATTAGCAGAACCAGGGGTCACGATTTGAAGCTCCAGGGAGGAAGACTCAGAACCAATGTCAGGAAGTATTTCTTCACGGAGAGGGTGGTGGATGCCTGGAATGCCCTTCTGGAGGAAGTGGTGAAGACCAGAACTGTGAAGGACTTCAAAGGGATGTGGGATAAATACTGTGGATCCATAAAGTCTCGAGGACGTGAATGAAGAGTGGGTGGCTCGCGGGAATGACGGCTACTACCTGGAGATAATACCCTTATTCAATAAACATACACACGATTAATGCAACTCCAACATTGCTCTAAGCTTCAATGGCAAGAGGAAATGTAGAAAAAAGGATTTGCATTCACAAAAAAACGGGGAGTAGCTTGCTTGTTACGGCGGTTACTACCCCAAACCAAATAAGCCTGATACTTCACTTTCAATGCATATCCAGCATAGCTCTCTGCTTCAACGGCAGGGGAGAAAGTCTGATACTTCACTTTCAATGCATATCCAGCATAGATCTCTGCTTCAACGGCAGGGGGAATGAAGAAAAGTGGATCTATATACAGACAACAACCAACAAGTACTGAATTATTTAGTCTGGGTAAACAAATAAGCATGGGTGTAACTTGCTTATTGCGGCGGTTACTACCCCTAACTAATTAAGCTAGATATTTCACCTAGATGCAGTTCCAACACTGCTCTCTACATTAATGGTGGGGGTGGAAGAGAAATAGAACCAAAAGGTTACTAAGAGCCAAGAGAAACAGATAAGTTTGAGAAAAAAAAAGTGTGAAACTTGCTGGGCAGACTGGATGGGCCATTTGGTCATCTTCTGCCATTATTTCTATGTTTCTATGTATTATATTCAGCACTATTCAGGGCCATGGCTCTTCAAAGATGTGCTTTATTTACTGTATTCTGATAATGCAGGTTTTCAACTTTTTTTTAAATGTTATTGCAACAATTAAATGAATCCAGTGTATGTTTTGGGATGCTTGCCAAAAGACTAACACACGTTTTGCTCCAAATCCTATATTCAAACTATCTTTAAGATGTTGTCACCCTTCTAGTATTCGAAATAAATTAGAGTTTCTTGACCATTTCCTTTCTTTTAATACCCTTGTGCTTAGGATCCATCTACATCACAGAGTGATAAGAAGAGACAAATGAAGCCTGTTCTGCTAATGAAAACATAGAGAGGATAACTTTCAACAGCTGTGTATGGTGGCATATACACGTGTAGATATGTGCATGTACATAAGAGCACGATCTGGGGGTGATTGCATCTGAGGATCTTAAGGTGCCCAAATAGCTGGATAAAGCAATGGAAAAAGCCAGAAAGGTGCTTGGCTGCATAGGGACAAAGGGAAGTGGTGATGCCCTTGTATAGGTCTCTGGTGATAGCTGATTTGAAATGATGTGTATAATTCTGGAAACCGTACCTTCAAAAAGATATAAACCAGCTAGAGTTGGTCCAGAGGGTGGCTACTAAAATGATCGGTGGCCTTCGTTCTAAAGCATATGGGGATAGACTAAGAATAAACATGTATATCCTAGAGGAGATATTGATAGAGGCATTTAAATATCTCAAAGGTTTCCTTGCACAGGAACATAAGAACATAAGAAATTGCCATGCTGGATCAGACCAAGGGTCCATCAAGCCCAGCATTCTGTTTCCAACAGAGACCAAACCAGGCCACAAGAATCTGGCAATTACCCAAACACTAAGAAGATCCCATGCTACTGATGCAATTAATAGCAGTGGCTATTCCCTAAGTAAACTTGATTAATAGCCGTTAATGGACTTCTCCTTGAAGAACTTATCCAAACCTTTTTGAACCCAGCTACACTAACTGCACTAACCACATCCTCTGGCAACAAATTCCAGAGCTTTATTGTGCGTTGAGTGAAAAAGAATTTTCTCCGATTAGTCTTAAATGTGCTACTTGCTAACTTCATGGAATACCCCCTAGTCCTATTATTCGAAAGTGTAAATAACCGAGTCACATCTACTCGTTCAAGACTTCTCATGAACTTAAAGACCTCTATCATATCCCCCCTCAGCCATCTCTTCTCCAAGCTGAACAGCCCTAACCTCTTCAGCCTTTCCTCATTGGGGAGCTGTTAAATCCCCTTTATCATTTTGGTTGTCCTTCTCTGTACCTTCTCCATTGCAACTATATCTTTTTTGAGATGCGGAGACCAGAATTGTACACAGTATTCAAGGTGCGGTCTCAACATGGAGCGATTTAGATGCATTATGACATTTTCCGTTTTATTAACCATTCCCTTTTTAATAATTCCCAACATTCTGTTTGCTTTTTTGACTGCTGCCGCACACTGAGCCAACGATTTTAAAGTATTATCCACTATGATGCCTAGAACTTTTTCCTGTGTGGTAGCTCCTAATATGGAACCTAACATCGTGTAACTACAGCAAGGATTATTTTTCCCTATATGCAACACCTTGCACTTGTCCACATTAAATTTCATCTGCCATTTGGATGCCCAATCTTCCAGTCTTGCAAGGTCCTCCTGTAATGTATCATAATCCAATTGTGATTTAACTACTCTGAATAATTTTGTATTATCCACAAATTTGATAACCTCACTCATCGTATTCCTTTCCAGATCATTTATATATATATTGAAAAGCACCGGTCCAAGTACAGATCCCTGAGGCACCCCTTTGTTTACCCTTTTCCACTGAGAAAATTGACCACTTAATCCTACTCTCTGTTTCCTGTCTTTTAACCAGTTTGTAATCCATGAAAGGACATTGCCTCCTATCCCATGACTTTTTAGTTTTCGTAGAAGCCTCTCATGAGGGACTTTGTCAAACGCCTTCTGAAAATCCAAATACACTACATCTACCGGTTCACTTTTATCCACATGTTTATTAACCCCTTCAAAAAAATGAAGCAGATTTGTTAGGCAAGACTTCCCTTGGGTAAATCCATGTTGGCTGTGTTCCATTAAACCATGTCTTTCTATATGCTCTACGATTTTGATCTTGAGAATAGTTTCCACTATTTTTCCCGGCAATGAAGTCAGGCTCACTAGTCTATAGTTACCCGGATCGCCCCTGGAGCCTTTTTTTTTAAATATTGGGGTTACATTGGCCACCCTCCAGTCTTCAGGTACAATAATGATTTTAATGATAGGTTACAAATTTTAACTAATAGATCAGAAATTTCGTTTTTGAGTTCCTTCAGTACCCTAGGATGCATACCATCCAGTCCAGGTGATTTGCTACTCTTTGTTTGTCAATCTGGCCTACTACATCTTCCAGGTTCACAGTGATTTCGTTCAGTTCGTCTGATTCATCACCCCTGAAAACCATCTCCGGAACTGGTATCTCCCCAACATCCTCATTGGTAAACACGGAAGCAAAGAATTCATTTAGTCTTTCTGCAATGGCCTTATCTTCCCTAAGAGCCCTTTTAACCCCTCTGTCATCTAATGGTCCAACCGACTCCCTCACAGGTTTCTTGCTTTGGATATATTTAAAAAAGTTTTTATTATGAGTTTTTGCTTCTATGGCCAACTTCATTTCAAATTCTCTTTTCGCATGTCTTATCAGTGTTTTACACTTAACTTGACAATGCTTATGTTTTATCCTATTTTCTTCAGTCTGATCCTTCTTCCAATTTTTGAAGGATGTTTTTTTGGCTAAAATAGCCTCTTTCACCTCACCTTAACCATGACGGTAATTGTTTTGCCTTCCTTCCACCTTTCTTAATATGTGGAATACATATGGACTGCGCCTCTAGGATTGTATTTTTAAATAATGTCCAAGCCTGTTGAACACTTTTAACCTTTGCAGCTGCACCTTTCAGTTTTTTTCTAACTATTTTCCTCATTTTATCAGTTTCCCTTTTGAAAGTTTAGTGTTAGAGCTGCAGATTTACTTATTGTCCCCCTTCCAGTTATTAGTTTAAATTTGATCATGTTATGATCACTGTTGCCAAGTGGCCCCACCACCATTACCTCTCTCACCAAATCCCGCGTTCCTCTAAGAATTAAATCTAAAATAGCTCCCTCTCTTGTTGGTTCCTGAACCAATTGCTTCATGAAGCATTTATTACATCCAGGAACTTTGTCTCTAGCAAGTCCTGATGTTACATTTACCCAGTCAATATTGGGGTTATTGAAATCTCCCATTATTATTGCACTGCCAAATTGGTTTGCTTCCCTGATTTCTCTTAGCATTTCATGATCTGTCTGACCATTTTGTCCAGGTGGACGGTAGTATACTCCTATCACTATACTCTTTCTCAACCACATGGGATTTCTACCCATATAGACTCTACTGAACATTTACTCTCTTGTATGATCTTTATCCTGTTGGACTCTTTACCCTCCCAGACATAAAGTGCCACACCCTCACCAAGTTGATCCTCCCTATCATTGTGATATAATTTGTACCCTGATATAGCACTGTCCCATTGGTTATCCTCCTTCCACCAAGTCTCTGTGATGCCAATTATGTCAATCTCATCATTTGCTACTATACATTCTAACTCTCCCATCTTACTTCTTAGACTTCTGGCATTGGCATACAGACATTTCAAAGTGTGTTTTTTGTTTGTATTAACAACCTGCTTTTCAGTTGTTTGGGATAATTCGGAAATCATTAGCTTTGGTGATTTTTTACATATAGGCATATGGACTATGTTTGCTTTTAATGGAACCTCTCTGTTGGGTTGCCCTAACTCTCCTGTTTCATTAGAATCCTTCAAGGATACATTTCTCCGAACCATGCACTGCTGAGTGACTGTTGGCTTTCCCCCTTGTTCTAGTTTAAAAGCTGCTCTGTCTCCTTTTTGAAAGTTAGTGCCAGCAGCTTCGTTCCACTCTGGTTAAGGTGGAGCCCATCCTTTCGGAAAAGTCTCCCATTTCCCCAGAAGTTTCCCCAGTTCCTTACAAAGCTGAATCCCTCTTCCCTGCACCATCGTCTCAACCATGCATTGAAACTCTGGAGCTCTGCCTGCCTCTGGGGACCTGCACGTGGATCATTTCAGAGAATGCCACCCTGGAGGTTCTGGATTTCAGCTTCCTACCTAAAAATCCTAAATTTGGCTTCCAGAACTTCTCTCCCACATTTTCCTATGTCGTTGGTGCCCACATGTACCACGACAGCCGACTACTCCCCAGCACTGTCTGTAATCCTATCTAGGTGATACGTGAGGTCTACCACCTTCGCACCAGGCAGGCAAGTTACCAGGCGGTCCTCACTTCCACCAGCCACCCTTTCTTTCAACAGGCTCTAGAAAAAGGGGTCATGTGATGGTGAAAGGGGGTAGACTCAGGAGTCATTTTAGAAAGTATTTCTTTACAGAGAGGGTAGAGGATGCATGGAATGGCCTCCCAGTGAAGGGAAAAACAGTATCAGAATTCAAGAAAACATAGATAAATACAGGGGATATCTAAGGGAGTGATGGGAATTGTAAGGCATTGGAAGGATGAGCAGACTAGATGAGCCATATGGGTTTTTTCTGCTGTCATGTTTCTGTGTTTCTACAATAGTATTTTATAACATGCACATATGATACATGTATTTTATTAAATGTGTGTACATCTCTACCCCACAACATATCACACTTATGTAGGCTTGCATGCGAATGCATGCAATGCATTGAAACCTTGTGTATCAATCATTGAATGTGTTTTACCCACCTATTTTTAAAATATATATGCATACATTTTAACATGCAAAAGTAAAATAGCACTTACCCGCTTAAGTTGGTATATTTTATAACATGTGCATGTCAGTGAAATTACCAGTTTTACCAATTAGTCACCAGTTCACCCATTCCTTCTACAGTTCATCGTGACCTTCCTGGTTCTTCAGTTTGAACACACAGACCTCCCATGCAGTCAGTACTACACAATAAATACTTTTAATATCCCTTATGCCAGATAATTAGCAGGTGAAAAAATGCGCAAGTAAGCTAGAAAATATACGCACAAGTGTCTTTTAAAATTGCACCTTACACATTAACTGTTGGCCCTGCCTGGAAATGCCTCTAGACTGCCCCTTTTTTAAACACATGTATGTGTACGCAAAAGTGAAAGTACGTGCGTATTTTGGACTCTTTATAAAATATGGAAAATGCAAATAGAGGCTACTTTCATGCGTAATGGCTAATTTTTATGCACGTTTCCTTTTGAAAATTCATCTTTAAAGGCTTTATTAAGAAAAGACTTTTCCATTTTGTGCTTATTAAAAAAATGCTTTTGAATAAGACTCTATATAAGAAATACAGCACATTTGTTTAAATTATAGGGTTTTTTTTCTGTCTATATAATATTGTTATATATCCCCCAACAATATAGATGTTCAAATTTAAGATTTATAGTATCTTTCCTGGTTCTCTTTCTCATACTTACATTTTTTTTAATGAGTGTCCTTTAATCCACCCCGTCAAAGAGAGAGGGCATGCTTGACTGAAATTAATTCTCCTTTGCAATTGGGTGTGAATCATTACAAGTAGGTGAGGTCATCTGATGGTGCAGACATGGACCCAGCTCTCAGAACTTGATGAAGATTTTACCGAGCATGTGTGGGAGTTCCTGCACATGCAGTCTTTCTTTGTCTGAGCTACTGCATGGACGCGTCCCAGTCTCTCTTAGAATTTTTCTACTTTTTGGGCCCCAGTGCTCTTATCTGCCTTGTGATGTTTTAATTTTCTGCCACCTCTTCAGCAGCCCTACAAACAGAACCTTTAAGTTTAATTTAAAAAAATAGAAGCTTGCTGTTTGCAAGTTCAAGGCTTGCATCTGTAGCCAACAGATGTCCATAATGGATACTTGCTCCATCTGCTAGTGCTGCTTGGACCCAGACCATGACTCCTTCAATTGCTACAGTTGTGGTCAAATGTTCTCCAGAGTACAGCAGTACTGCGCCTGGAAGATGGAGGCCCTAAGGAAGATATTAGTAGGATCTTGTCTATTCCTGCTTAATACCATTATTTCTCTTACAAGTTTCCATTCTTCCAAATATATCTTTTCTGCTCTTTAGTGTTATCAAGCACATCCCACTCTTCAGCAGTAGCTGCCTACTCAAGGTCGACAGGGAAAGGCATCAGCCAAAGGTTCAGCAGCTGGGCAGCCTTAGCTGGACACCAGTGTTCTTGAGAACCTTGAGAATTGCCTCCTCCAGTGGGGAGAAGGATTCAGTCCTTCCTCCCAGAATGGCTTTAGATCACCAAGTATCTTGGATCCTAAGAATTGTGGAGTATGGCTTCCATTTACATTTCTCTTGCCCTCCTTTGACCCAATGGATTTTAGTCTTCAGCTCTGCCCATCTGCAGCTGGAGGTGGAGTTGCTCCTCTAGTAGAAGGTGGTCAAACTTGTCCCTTCCTGGGAGTAAGGCCAGTGATTCTACACTTGGTAATTCCTAATCCTTAAGAAGTCAGGGGGTTTGAGATCTATACTGGACTTGTGGAAACTGAATAAATTGCTGTTTTGGGAGAGGTTCAAGATGAACTCCCACCAGACGATTCTCTTTCATTCCATTGAGGGATTGAATATGTGCTTTGAATCTGAAAGATGCTTATGCGCACATTCCTATGCATCCCGTCCATTGGAAATTCTTCGGGTTTGTAATGAAGGATGTGGACTACTAATACAAGATACTTCTCTATGGCCTAAGGGTGTTAATGAAATGCCTTGCAGTAGTGATGGTAAGCTTTGTTAGCAGGGAGTCTGTGTTCCCATACCTGGAGGATTTGAGTCCTTCAAATTCCATACAGCTTCTCCAGTCCCTGAACTTCCTGGTCAACTTTGTCATGTCAAACCATGTTCCAGATTACATAATTTCATAGGAGCTAGATAGACTCTATTTTCTGGAAAAGGCATTTTTCCTTGTCAAGAGAGCTGCAGTGCTGATGGGCCTCGTGAGGGCCTTCCTTCAGTAAGACCAAGTGTCAGCAAAGTCAGTCCTGGTCCTGATAGGACACATGGCAACTGCAGTACATCTGGTTCCTTGACTCATCTGCCCATGCAGATCCTTTATTGGAGCCAATGGGATTAGGTTTGTCAACCATTATCCCATCAAAGCTCCACAATATCTGGGATGAGAGCATCCCTCTTCAATCAATAGCACCATAGCAGTGTATCACCAGCAGATGGAAGGGGTTCAGTCTCTCTCTACCCTTTTTGTATCTAAATTCATGAAAAGACTGTGGCATTCCATACTTTTTTATCAATAAACCTTCAGTGTCTTTGGACCTCAATGTGCTCTTAGCTGAACCCATGAAACCTGTCTTGGAACCTTTCAAGTTGGTGGACTTGAAATTTTTCACTTGGAAAGTGTTGTCTCGGTACCTTCATTTCAGCATGAAGAGAGGGAACTACAGGCTCTGGTTTCATGTTCACCATACTTGCAGTTTTTTAACTATAGGATGATTCTATGAATTTGCGCCAACCTCCCTCTAATAGAGATATCTACATTTCCAGGCTATTGTGCCTACATTCTTTACAAGATTATGTGCACATAAAGGCGAAATGGCTTTTCACTGTTTAGACTGTAAGAGTCCTGGTGTATTACCAAAAAGGACTCAACTTCACTGTCAAGCTTCTCAGCTATTCTTGTCTTTTGAACCCAATACATTGGGAAGGGCAGTTGCCAAACAAACTCTGTCCAAATGGCTAGCAGACTGTAAGGGACACTGTTGTGCCCCGATTAGATATGTGCATTCGTTTATCACGAATTAGGCAATTTCAACAAAATTGCCTAATTCATTGTGGGTTGGGGGCCCCGAACCCCGAAACTGATTTTCCCCGAACTACGAGGAAAATTAGTTTTTCGGGTTTGTATGGGGGGAGGGGCACATTTTATTATTATTTTTTTTTAAATGAAAAACCACCCCATCCATTACTCCTACCATGTGACAGGGGCTGACCAATGGCACTGGTAGCCCCTGTGACATAGTAGGTCAAAGGCTATCAGCGCCATTTTGATGCGAGACAGGCCCAAAAGCCCGACGGCACGGAGGGAGAAATCGTTCGCGGGACCCCACTTTACCACCAGGGATGTTAGTAAGTCTTGGGGAAGGATCGGGATGGTGGGGGTGGGGTTGTATTTAATGTATTATAGTAAATTTTAATGCTTGGAGTGGGTTTTTTTGAGCTTCGTTTTCCCGCATCGTTTTTTGGACCCGTTTCATTTTTCCCCATTTAGTTTTTGTTCATTTTTCAAAAAAACTAACCGAGGAAAAACGAACTTTATCCCAAAGCGTCAGACTCAAAAAAAAACGACCCGGTAGAAAAAATGAAGCTCATCTCTAGTCCTGATTGGTTTACAGATTAAAGACTCTGTCAAGGCTCCTTAGGTGAGAGTCTTGGTGACTTCAGTGGCTTATCTCAGGATCACTTCTAGACATTTGTAAAGCTGCTACTTGAATGTCTGGTCATACTTTCAAGTCCCACTACTGTCTGGATGACATGTCCCGAGGAGGCAGAAACTTTGGACAAACAGGTCTATGTAGCTTGTTCACTCAGTAACCCACTCTTTATTCGATGGAGCTGAGCTGTCTCTAAGCAATTCCTCTGTTTGTAACCTTCAGCTTGGGACTCTGCATGCATAATGACTGATTCATGCCTACTTGCTGACAGACAGGCTGATACAGTACAGTGTGCTCCACCGGGTTTGGCCACGCGTTTTTGACATGCTAGCTTTACCCCTTATACAGTAAGGGGTAATAGCGCGTCGAAAACGCGCGGCCAACCCCCCCAAACTAGTAGCTACCGCAACATGCAAATGCATTTTGATGGCCCTATTAGTTATTCCTGCATGATACAGAAAGCAAAATGTGCAGCGAAGTCGCACATTTTACTTTCAAAAATTAACGCCTGCCCAAAGGCTGGCGTTAATTTCTGCTGGCGCCGGGGAAGTATACAGAAAAGCAGAAAAAACTGCTTTTCTGTACACCCTCTGACTTAATATCATAGCAATATTAAGTCGGAGGCCCCAAAATTTAAAAAAAATTTAAAATCGGCCCGCGGGTTGGAAGACGGACGATCAATTATGCCGGTGTCCGTTTTCTGAACCCGTGGCTGTCGGCAGGTTTGAGAACCGACGCCGGCAAAATTGAGCGTCGGCTGTCAAACCCGCTGACAGCCACGCCGCTCCTGTCATAAAAGAGGCGCTAGGGACGCGCTAGTGTCCCTAGAGCATCTTTTTACCACAGGCCCTCATTTGCATACTAAATCGCGTACACAGGAGAGTGGCCTGTGCGCGCTTTGGGAGAGCGGGTGCTCTCCCACGGGTTTTACTGTTTCGGCCTGAGAGAAAGCAAATTTGCTTATACAGTGACTTTCTGTAGACAGGATGAATTAGCTATATTTATTACTTGCCCACCTCACAAAACTTAAGCTCTGGAAGAGATCAAGAGACTCATGAGGCAGCATGTATATGCAGGAACTCCTGCACATGCTCAGTAAAGTCTTTTACTGTGCTCTAAGAACTGAATCTGTATCGGCACTGTCAGATGATGTCACCATGCATAATGGCTAGTTCAACCTGCTGTCTACGGAGAAATCTGTTTATAGGAAAACAAATTTGCTTTCTGTGCATTTGTAAAAGGGGCCAAAACTCAGAAAAGCATTCCTCTAAACTCTCAGTTCCAAAAGATGTTTCATTTTCCTTGGGAATTTTTAGCATCATTATATTTTTGTTTTTGGCATCAGTTATTACCACACATGATTGAAAACAAGGTACAAAATTAGTGTTTGCTTTTTAGCTTAACTGTGTTTGTTAGAACAGTGATTCTCAACCAGTCTAGTCTTGAGGATATCCAGAGGGGTAGATTTTCAAAGGGGTACGCGCGTACCCCCCGAAAACCTACCCCAAACCCCCCCCCGCGCGCGCCGAGCCTATTTTGCATAGGCTTGGCGGCGCGCGTAAGTCCCGGGGCTTGCATGGAGGGGCGTGTCAGGGCGTTTCGGGGGCGGGCCCGGGAGTGTGGCACTGGCCCGGGGGCGTGGTCGAGGCCTCCGGACCAGCCCCCGGGTCGGGTGATGGCGCGCCAGCAGCCCGCTGGCGCATGCAGATTTACGCCTGCTTTCTGCAGGCGTAAATCTGCCAACAAAGGTAGGGGGGTTTAGATAGGGCCGGGGGGTCGGTTAGGTAGGGGAAGGGAGGGGGAGGGGAGGCGGAAGGAAAGTTCCCTCCGAGGCCGCTTCGATTTCGGAGCGGCCTCGGAGGGAACAGGCAGCGCGCGCTGGGCTTGGCACGCGCAGGTTGCACAAATGTGCACCCCCTTGCGCGTGCCGACCCCGGATTTTATAAGATACGTGCGGCTACGCGCGTATCTTATAAAATCCAGCGTACTTTTGTTCGCACCTGGTGCACGAACAAAAGTACGCCCGTGCGTACATTTATAAAATCTACCCCACTGTGTATATATATTTAATATTCACTGCTTCTACTGTGTGCAAATATATCTCATACATATTTACTCTGGATATCCTGCAAACCAAACTGGTCAGATTGAGAACCACTGTGATAGAGCTAGTTATACCAAATTTGGCTTGACTAGCAAACAATGCATAATTTCTAATGAAAATGATGATGATTATGTGTCTGTGAATGTGGTGAGAGTTGGAGGAGAAAAGATTAAAGTAAACAGAAGAATTTACTACCTTGCTTTGTGTTTAGGCAAACCATTTATATTTTCAATATTCATCTGTTTTCAATATGCTGCACATTGTCATTTAGGTCAATTGATGGAACTGAATGTTACTTTATTGTTGCCTGTTATATTTCTTCTGTATTAATAAAGTTATTAAAAAAAAGAAAAATTAATATCCAAATGCAAGATTTTCTTTAGATAAGGCTTAGAGAAAGTTCACATCTGGGAACATGCAAATTTGAACCCCATAGCATAACAGTATGCAAATAGTTTTACACATTAAATGACAATAGACAATATCAGAAATTAGAATGTTACTGTTTGAAATTGAAATGGTTATGAAATCTTGGCTTGTACAGTCATTCTTAATCTTCTTGAAAGCAATGTTCACCAGATCCCCAGAGTCTTTATCAGGTGTTGCCTTGGAAATGTACTTGTGCTGATTCATTAATATCTATGCACACTCTTAGCAAAAGTGCCTTGCAAGTAGCTTCTTGCTTCAAGAAAATTTAAATTCATTCAAAGGGAAAATGTTTTCTTTTTCTACTTTAAAAACAATTGATCTGGCCTGGTAACTACTCAGAGTATATATTAAAAAACAAACAAACAATGGAGTCTTTTCTCAGTGGTAGAATTCTGTTAAATGCCAGATACTGAGCAAAATCTTCCAAAACAAAATTCTTTTCCTATGGGTCTCTGTCCATTAAAAAGCCAAGTACAAGTTAATGCATGCAGCTGCCCTTAATGATGACTTCTGCTCTCACATAGCTATGGCTATTGGAATTTAAAGAAATGAAAAGTAATGAGAGCATTGTTTGGATGTTGTAGCAAATTTAACATTTTATTGCTAAGACCAAGCAAGAGAGAGAGATTTCTTAAGTTATTTATTTATTCATTTATTTTTGTTATGTAGGTTTTGGATCACATGACCTCCAATCTGGTCTTAAAGGACTTCAAAACCTAATTATAGCTAATTTCGCTGGGGAGTAAGCTCCCAAGGCTGCATTTTACATGCAGAAAAGGGTTATCTACCATTATGAGACTATTGAGAAAAATAAAAAGCAATTTTCCCCCTTGCAGTAGTAATGCAATCGTCTCTGATACCTTATATTGTGGCTTATTTCTTACTGCATAGTTATTGCAGCTCTCACTGTTCCCTGCAGTATCGATTTAAGAGCATATGCTTTGGGACTAGCCTCTCTGAGCAGTTGCACAGGAAATACAAAACTTGGTTTGCTAATTAACCTCACCATTCCCCAGTCCTTTCATTATACTTGCTATTATTCCTTTAAAACCCATCCCCCTTCCTACCCTGACCATTGACTTTTCTCCACTGTGTATTAGATATAATATTACTGTGAAATTATTTATATTCACTAATTTCACAAGCTTTGTATTGGTATATATTAGCTGAAAAGAACATGATTTCAAATTAAAGAGTTAATGAGATGATGAGAGGTGGAAAAACCTTTGCAGTAGACCCGGTCAAAAGGAAAATGGGATGTGCTGGTCATATATGTTCAGAGGTTCTGCTGGCAAATTAGCTAATCTAATATTAGAGGACATGATAAGAGGATAAATGAGATCTAAGAAAAGAAAAAGCAGTCCAGGGCAATGATTAAAAAAAAATAATAAATTTGAGATCTGGAAATGGGCAGAACAAAGAGGAAAATTGAGCACAGAGAGAATTGGTGCACTCTATTCACCAAGTTTAATATGGAAGATTATCAACATCAGCATCATCAAGAACAATCATTGTAACGTGAACTACTGTTTCAGATTTTCCTTTTCTAACTTAAGGATGTTAGTATGTCTTACTTTTCTGCAGTTAGAGGGGAGCACTTGTGTCCAAAATTCAAGATGGCTGATTAGTGAAGGCATGGGTGGGTTTGTTTTTTTAGCCGCGCGGGCCTCCCTAAAAAAAAAATTAGCGATGTGAATTGGAATTGGAAACTATTCCAATTCACATATCTTAACGATCAGATTCCCCCCCCCCCCCAGCCGAATCTGATCGTTAAGACGATCTGGCACACGATTCACATCTCTATCACATATGACTTTTCACATACCCAAGAATTTTTTAAAGGCATTTTTGAGGTATTTCAAAAAATCCTTTTTTTTTTTTTTTTTTTTTTTTACTGTGATTGAAATTTCATTTTTTTTACTTCAGTAAGGGGCGGATTTTCAGAGCCCTGCTCGCGTAAATCCGCCCAAAACCGGGCGGATTTACGCGAGCAGGGCCCTGCGCGCCGGGAAGCCTATTTTACATAGGCCTCCCGGCGCGCGCAGAGCCCCGGGACTCGCGTACGTCCCGGGGTTCTCGGAGGGGGGCATGTCGGGGGGCGGGGCCGGAGCGCGCGGCGTTGCGGGGGCGTGTCGACAGCGTTTTGGGGGCGGGTACGGGGAGTGGCTACGGCCCGGGGGCGTGGCCGCGCCCTCCGTACCCGCCCCCAGGTCGCGGCCCGGCGCGCAGCAGGCCCGCTGGCGCGCGGGGATTTACGTCTCCCTCCGGGAGGCGTAAATCCCCCGACAAAGGCAAGGGGGGGGTGTAGACAGGGCCGGGTGGGTGGGTTAGGTAGGGGAAGGGAGGGTAAGGTGAGGGGAGGGCAAAGGAAAGTTCCCTCCGAGGCCGCTCCGATTTCGGAGCGGCCTTGGAGGGAACGGGGGGAGGCAGCGCGGCTCGGCGCGCGCAGGCTATACAAAATCGATAGCCTTGCGCGCGCCGATCCAGGATTTTAGTGGATACGCGCGGCTGCGCGCGTATCTACTAAAATCCAGCGTACTTTTGCTTGAGTCTGATGCGCAAGCAAAAGTAGGCTGATCGCGCTTCTTTTAAAATCTACCCCTAAATGTCCAGGAAGTTCACAAAAGTACTTTGCTGTGAAAGCCAATTTATTTTTATTTAGTTAATATTTATATACTGCTTATCAATATTCCTAGGTGGTTTCCAGATTTAACATTCATAAAACCATTAAAACAAAACTTAAAATATTAGATGATAAAACATTAGTAATAACAAGTCAATTTAAAACAAAGATGACATGGTAACTAGGGATGTGAATCGTGTGATCAATCGATTTTGGCTGAGGGGGAGAATCTGATCATCTTAGTTTTTTAGGTTAAAAAATCGTTTTATCGGGGGAGGGAGGAGGGCGGGAAAACCGGCACACCAAAACAACCCTAAAACCCACCCTGACCCTTTAAAATAAATCCTCCACCCTCCCGAACCCCCCCCCAAAATGTTTTAAATTACCTGGGATCCAGTGGGGGGGGGGGGGGGTGTCCCGGGGGGGTGTCCCGGCGCGATCTCCCGTTCTCTGGCCACAGCTGCGTTAAGAGAAATGGCGCTGGTGGCCCTTTGCCCTTATCATATGACAGGGCAAAGGTAGCGCCGGCGCCATTTTGGTTCCTGTGACCCGACGTCACGAGTGCAGGAGATCACTCCCGGACCCCCGCTGGACCCCCAGGGACTTTTGACCAGCTTGGGGGGGCCTCCTGACCCCCACAAGACTTGCTAAAAGTCCAGCGGGTGTCCGGGAGTGACCCTCTGCACTTGGGCCGTATTGCCAATATTCAAAATGGCGCCGGTGCTACTTTTGCCCTGTCATATGGTAATGGCAAAGGGCCACCAGCGCCATTTCTCTTAACGCAGCTGTGGCCAGAGAGTGGGAGATCACGCCGGGACCCCCCCCCCCCCCCACTGGACCCCAGGTAATTTAAAACATTTTGGAGGGGTTCAGGAGGGTGGGGGATTTCTTTTAAAGGGTCGGGGTGGGTTTTAGGGTTGTTTTGGTGTGCTAGTTTTCCCGCCCTCCCCACCCCCCTCCGATTTACGATTTTTGACGATAAATCGGAGGAATTATTATTGTATCGCGGCTCTAACGATTTTTGACTATTTAAAATATATCTGATGATTGTTTTAAATCATCAAAAAACGATTCACATCCAGACAAAAGAAAATGAGCAACTGGGAATAGAGCAGTTTGGTGGTGTTTAGTTCTGGACAGGACTTAAGTCCTTCTAAAACTATTAATATTTTAATGTTATTACCAATGACTTGTAGCATTGAAAAAGCTGTTTGCTTTTCTTCCTTCATATGTCCCTATTATTCAGGAATCAATTGAAATTTTCAAATTATCATAAATGGGAAACTTTGACATTTTATCTCAAAACAGATTGATGCTCTAGTCAGTCGTGATTATCGCTTGTAGAAAATGGCTGCTGTGAACAAAGTAGATCAAAGCTTGATTCGTATTTATCTGTTCACATTTATAAACCGTAAAATTGCAGCACTCCCATTTCTGAAAAATTGCGATGATGTGAAAATCTGCAGTGTGAAATCTAATTTCTAGCTTTTTGTACAAAACACAGCTGATGCCTGCTTTTCAGTGACTCACACTTTGTCTTAGCAGGTGCACAAGTAGTATGGTGTAGCATAGTCCTACAGATTTTCTTGGTAGTGATGCCTCTTGTACCTAATTGTTAGCCCAACTTTAAAAACTGTTCATGGTACACCATTTGTACACACAAATGGACTGGCAGATATTTATGTTAGCATTTTGTAAACTGTGTGGCAGGAGCCATACAGTTGGATAAAATACCATATATTTCTGCCCCGAAAGTATATGTGTAAATTTGTACTGCAGGAACACGCATACGTTCTCTTCCTGTTTTATTAAAATATATATGCATGTTTTATGCACCTAAAAATTGTAATATATCACATACAATAACCCAGAAATAAATGCCAAGTCACATATTAGATAATATGCACAAACTCCACTTCTGAATATATTTCTTTGCACTAATACGTGGAATCACCAGTTTGCCTTTACCTCCACCATTCACCTAGAGTCTCCGGCACTTTACTCTGAACCCCCACTAGGTCTTCCCAGATCTCCCACCCAAAAACTGCAGACAAGTGCGATTTCAATTGCGCAAGTCAATTAACAGGTGTAAAAGTGTACGGACAAGTTTGGTTAATAAGTGTATATATGTGTGTGTGTGTGTTTGTATACTGCTTACAAAATAACGTGCCGTATATGTTTTTGAGTTCTTCCAGGAACACCTCTTAAGATTTCTGTGTAATACTGTAAGTAAACACGTACCCTTGAGGTTTATAAAATAGCACATATGCACATACATGCTACCTATGCATGTCTATGTTAATTTATGCATGTGAGAAGTAATTTTTTTTCCTATGTGTTTGAATAGGTGTCAGGGTTACCAATTCATGAAAATGTTTTTTACTGATAGTTTACCAGATTTTCACTGACAACTGAACTTTTATTTATGGATAGATGTTTTGCTGACACCAGTTTGTATACAGCTGGATTTACTAGATCAAGATTCAACTCTTTAGGGACCAAGATATAGTTCCTGATTTCTTGCAGAGCCTGAGCTCACAACAACAAAGAGGGCCCTGCCACTCAGTAAGTTTTTTACTAACATGAAATCACTTTTATGGACATGTCACTTTTTTTTTTTTTTTTTAACTGTCAGTGTGTTTACAAGTAAATTTTCAAACACCGGCGTGCGCCAATACCATGAGATTTGCACGTGGCTGACCACGTGTGTATTTCCCAGAACACATGGCTGGCAAACAAAAAAGGGGTGGGCCAGGATCTGGGCAGGCTTTGGGCAGGCCGGGTCAGTGCCATTAGGCGCTGTTCCGCTGAAGCACGTGCTGGCTGCTGGTCGGCTCGCGCAACTTACTACAGCTCGGGAAGCAGGTAAGTTGAAAAAAAAAAAAAAAGAGGGTAGTTAGGGGGGTTTAGGGGTCAGGAAGTAGAGGGGAAAAGGCAGGCAGGTTAGCCAGGGGGTTAGGAAGTTCCGTCCCAGTCCATTCCTTTATTGTTGCGTACTGGGAGGGAACTGGGGAAATGCCCTGTTACATTGGCGTGCGTTTCTTAAAAAATTTCCCCCCCCTTGCGCGCATATGTCGGCAATGTGTTCGTGTTATAAAATTGGCACATCCATGTGTGTGCACCAGGAACCAAGTGCACATGAACGCCTGCGCCCAGCTTTTAAAATTTACCTTTTACTGAGAGTTGGCAACCTCAGTGGTAGATGACTGGCAGGGGAATTCTAGGATAAACGCATATCAACTATATGAAGCAGGGCCTGGAAAATCCTTTTTTGTTGAAGGCCTGCATCTTTAGAATTGTTTTCACAACTCTGCATCAATACCTGAGACTCAGTACAGGGCTTTAGATATGCTTTTGAGAGAAGGCTTTTGTACTTTTTTTTTGTTTTGTTTGTTTTACCAGAATTGGGAAACATTTTATTAGATAAAGTATGTTGTTGCTCTCTGTAACTCCTCCAGGGCCAAATTAAGACATGTTGAGATCCTAAGTTATGTCAAGTTTGAGTCCCCATAGCATAGCGAATGCAAAAAAAGAATACTAAATTACAAATTGAATGTCTGTTTAGAGGCCCCTCATAATCTGAGGCCCTAGCTATAGCTTTTCCTAAATCTGGCACCAAATTCCTCAGTGAGTGGTAGTGGCCTCTAGCTGTAAGGGCTCCATAAGGAACAATTACTACTTTACAGCTTAGTCTCTGACTCAAGTACAGACAAGGAGTGTGAGTCCCGAGTCATTTCACTATTACAGCCTTCCTGCTTATTCGCCTAACTGATCAGTAGTGAAAACAAGTCTAGACAACAGGTGTACAAATTAATTACAGTAGAGGTAATTCTCAAAAGGATTTATAAGCATAAATCTGGGTTTATATACAATACATAAATGGACTTTGAACATTTACTCTATAGGGTTGAATTTTCAAAAGGTGTTATGCATGTACATGGATTTTATGTGCATAAATCATTTTTTGAAAATTGCTACGATATTTGCAACTTCACGTGCATAACTCCTTTGAAAATTCATTCTAGTATGTCTAAACCATTTGTGGAAGCTTCATATGGAATTATTTTACCCAAAGCTTAAATGAGTCTACTTTCAAATGGCCTGCGTTTTGGTATGTGGTGGTTTTAGCATGCATGGAATGCCGGTAGTTTGTTGGAAAATTAGCATAAAAGTAGGTGTGTTTAAAACAGCTTCATGCTTTTCACCTGCTCTTTTGTATGGACTGTTGAAGGGATGAAAATAGTGCATGTGCAGTCATGAAATTTTCTTGAGCCAACATAAACGCACCTCTGACGATGCTTCTTCGCAGCCCAGCTAAAAGTATGCATGCTATAGAAATTCATGCATGCTTTTAGGGAGGCCGAATTACTTGGCTAAATCACTATTTACGAAATTGCCTTGAAAACCCATATTAAAAGAATGATCAGGAAACCTGTGGTTTTTAATAAAATGTGTTTTGCATACCTTCCACATCTATCCTCCTCCCAGCAGCCTGATCCACACCCATCTCCCTGTTTGTTAGTTTCACTTCTGTTCAGCACCATGGGCAGCTCCTTGACATTAGTATTGCATTAATAGTTATTTTGCAATAATAAACATCTGATTGCGCTGATCAGTTTTTGCATTTGGATGAAGGTGGTTTTGACTTACTATGTATCTTTTTTTTAATTTTTATTTTTTTTAATCATTTCAACAATCTGCTTCTAAATTTTATCACAAAAGCATGTTTTTTTCCAGAATCCGTGTAATTTTTTTGCATCATCTAAGAACCCCGGAAATAAAATCAAACAGCTTCACAGCAATTACTGACAACTTGCTGATGTTAGGGAGATCCCTATGCCCTGGGTTTGTCTGTATTAAAGCTGTGTTTCTGTTCTCTTCATCTTGCCTCATGCACATTAATGCAGGCATTAGTTAATGCCCATGTACAGATTGTGTTAACTCATACTATTTATGTGTGTGTTATTTGTTACCTTTGGCTCCACAGCAATAATGCTAGTGTACATGCAAATGACCCAAATTTTAAATTATTTCAGTTGCCCCATTAAGTGTTAACAGCTTCAGTACCTAGAGGATTAAATGATTTACTAATGCAGCACCTCAGGTTCTGCAGTTAACATTAGCAACGTTAGTAGATTGACAACTTGGGCCTCTGGACCTTAAGATCCTTCTCACCCCCCCCCCCCCCCCCTCAATGTTTATAAGGGTCTCCTTTGGGCTCACTTCCCTATCCTACCTAACCCACCCACCTCTAGACAGATAAAGGCATCCAACATGCCACCTCTCCTCCATAGATCAAATCTATCCCCAAAGTCTTAAGTCTTCACTGGCAGGAGGGTGTTGTACTTCGGACATTGAAGTGTGGGCCCTTGGTTGCTGTAAGAGATGACACCTCCTATAGGGCTCTGCCCTGTGGGGACTTGCAGCAATAGGCTAGCTCTAGGCAGCGATGGACACAGAGATATATTTTTATTGTACTGCAGCGTAGATAGTAACCTGAGGATCGGGTGAGGATTCCAGCTAGGAGAGGAGACCCAGATGATAAGGTTCCGTCTGTATGTAGCAGAGTGGAATGGCAGTTCCACAGTCTCACCAGGCCCTCAGTGCAGGGTAGATCGGAAGTCTATGGAGAGAAAGATGAGACAAGCAAAGACAGAACTGGAGTGGCAGTACTCACTCTGATGTTGGTAGTTGTAGTAGGAGAGAGCCCCGAGGAGTGGAGGTCTCGGAGGAGCAAGGCCCCGAGGAGCAGGTACCGTAGGCGTCCTTGTTGGTAGCAGATACCCCGGAGGGTAAATAGGAGCAAGGCAAGGCCCCCGTGGAGCGGATACTTAAGTCATCCTGGAGCGAGAGTACACAGAGCGGAGGTGTCTGGTAACGAGGAGAGATCAGCATGGAGGATTCCTTGCTAACTCATAGCTGGAATTGTGAATTGGGTTTAAATATCCTGAGCTAGTGACGTCATGCGGTGGGGACGCCCCCGAGGTTCCCGCAATGATGCATGTAAAGGACGGGGCTGCACGCACGCATGTGCCCTAGGTGATCCCAGGAGAAAGATGGTGAACGCAATCGCCCATGCCGGTCTGGGGACGCCGGAGGGATTGGCGTAGAGAAGCAGAGGCAGCCATCTTCCCAGAAAAAAGGTAAGCAACAGAGGGCGCAGCTGTCTGCGACTGGGCGCGACAGAGGGACTCAGTTTTCCTCTTGCCAGCCTCAGTGCCAAAATCAAAATGGTGCAAGTGACAGTTTGATCCAAACATACTGGTACTTCTTGATGTATGTACCTGGGAGTCATAAGAACATGAATAACCCTTCTCATAATTGAGGTATAAGAAGTAATATGCTTTCTTCTGGCTGTGATGAATTGTTAAATTTTGATGTAATCAAGAATGGCTATAATTTGATGTAATATACTATGGCCCTTGCTTCCATCTTATAAATGTACTTCCTTCTCTGAAAATAAAGGGGCCGATATTCAGCCACTATCTGGCTGCATAAGCACTGGGTATGTTTTTGCAGCTAACGTTATTTGGCTAACTTTAGGATGACCGAATAGCTTTCCTACATTTAGCAAACTAATTCTGATAATGCTGAGTATCTGTGTTTATCTGGCTAAATTAACCAGGCAAGTGACTCCATCCCGGAATGCCCCTGTCTTTCCCCTCATTTAGCTGGCTAACATTTTAGCTGGATAAAAAGTTAGCTCGCTAAGTAGCAGACACTAACCATGCCCAGATATTCAACTGGCACCACTTAACTAAGTGGTGCCGAATATCAGGCCCAAATTGTGTTGGTTCTGTTCTGGATGGGAAGGGGTATGGGGTAGAGGGAAGATAGAGGGGGACTGATTATGGAGTTGGACTTGCGGGAGTTTGTCCCACTGGTCAGGTCACACTAGGATAAGCTTCTCCTGATGTCTCTGAGGGCAGCTTTCATATTCAGCTACATCTATAATGAGGGAAATGACTAAAAAAGCCTTCAGGAGCCTGACATGCTTATTTTACCCTAAGAATTAAATATGAGCTAGAAGAAATCTGAGAAATATTTGTCTTTGTAACTTCAGACGCTTGAACTATTTATAAACAAGTTCTGATATTACTTTGGCATTTTGAAGTTACTTTGGAAGTTATTGAACATTTGGGATTACCTTTGCATGACTTGTCCATATAATTCTAATGAGGAGAGCAATTTTCCAAGCTTTTTTTTAATGCTTGGCTGGAAGGAGGAGGAGAGCAGCTGCACCTCAAGCTGCCACCTCCTTCTCCTGCATTCCAGGGCCTTACTGTTTTGAATCCTGCAGGACACTGTACTTACATAGTAACATAGTAATGACTGCAGAAAAAGACCAAAATGGTCCATCTAGTCTGCCCAGCAAGCTTCCCAAGGAGGTAACTGCCGCTCCATGCAGGTTACCCCCATGTTTCTTTTAAGGGTAGTAATTGCCGCTCCGTGCAGGTTACCCCCATGTTTCTTTTAAGGGTAGTAACTGCCGCTCCGTGCAGGTTATGTTACGGCTATGGCTGCTGTGCAACCGCCTCACCACCAGGGGTCCCTCTAGAGCTGGCTCTCCTGACAGGCCCAGTCTATCTCCCTTCTCCTCTCTATGTTCTGGGCTGTCCCTTATAACCCTGCCTGACAGTTCCTTCAGGGCTTCGGCATCGAGCTCGCCTGGGCTCCCTGCTCTAGCCTTCCTTCCTTGCTTGCTGTGCGTGTGGTCCTTTGACCTTGCTTTGCCTAGCCTTGCCTTGCCTTCGGGCCTTCTGTCTTGCCTTGCCTTCGGGCCTTCTGTCTTGCCTTGCCTTGCCTTGCGTGGCCTTCGGGCCTTCTGTCTTGCCTTGCCTTGCGTGGCCTTCGGGCCTTCTGTCTTGCCTTGCCTTGCCTTGCGCGGCCTTCGGGCCTTCTACCTTGTCTTGTCTTGCCTTGCCTTGCGTGGCCTTCGGGCCTTCTGTCTTGCCTTGCCTTGCATGGCCTTCGGGCCTTCTGTCTTGCCTTGCCTTGCCTTGCGCGGCCTTCGGGCCTTCTACCTTGTCTTGTCTTGCCTTGCATGGCCTTCGGGCCTTCTGTCTTGCCTTGCCTTGCCTTGCGCGGCCTTCGGGCCTTCTGTCTTGCCTTGCCTTGCCTTGCGCGGCCTTCGGGCCTTCTACCTTGTCTTGTCTTGCCTTGCCTTGCGTGGCCTTCGGGCCTTCTGTCTTGCCTTGCCTTGCGCGGCCTTCGGGCCTTCTGTCTTGCCTTGCCTTGCCTTGCGCGGCCTTCGGGCCTTCTGTCTTGCCTTGTCTTGCCTTGCCTTGCGCGGCCTTCGGGCCTTCTACCTTGAGCTGTGTATGGTCTTCGGACCTTCTGCCCAGCCCTGCCTTGCTTACTGTGCGTGCGGTCCTACGGGCCCTCTGCTCTACTGTCTGTGTGTGCTTGGCCTACGGGCTCTCTGCCCTGCTTACTGTGTGTGGCCTACGGGCCTTCTGTGTGGGTGTGGCCTACGGGCCTTCTGACCCGCCTTGCCCCGCTTACGGTGTGTGGCCTACGGGCCTTCTGTGTGGGTGTGGCCTACGGCCTTCTGACCCGCCTTGCCCCGCTTACGGTGTGTGGCCTACGGGCCTTCTGTGTGGGTGTGGCCTACGGGCCTTCTGACCTGCCTTGCCCCGCTTACGGTGTGTGGCCTACGGGCCTTCTGTGTGTGTGTGGCCTACGGGCCTTCTGACCTGCCTTGCTCTGCCTCCTTCCCTGACTCAGCCTAGACCCAGACACTGCTACTTGCTGTCTGCCCTGACCCAGCCGGGACCCAGACACGGTTTCCAGCCATCCCTGTCTCTCTCCACCTGGAGCCACCCTTTTGGGTGGTGTTCACTACCCCTGAACTCAGCCCAAGCGTAACAGGTTACCCCCATGCTTCTCTTAAGGGTAGTAACTGCCACTCCGTGCCGGTTTAGCTTTTTTATTTATTCCCATTCTCTAGCCTTTTAGGGATCCACAGTGTTTATCCCATGCCCCTTTGAAATCCTTCACAGTTTTAGTCTTCACCACTTCCTCCGGAAGGGCATTCCAGGCATCCACCACCCTCTCGGTGAAGAAATATTTCCTGACATTGGTTCTAAATCTTCCTCCCTGGAGTTTCAAATCGTGACCCCTATTTCTACTAAATTGTTTCCAATGGAAAAGGTTTGTTGACAACCATGGTTCATTAAAATCTTTCAAGTTTCTGAAGGTCTGTATCATATAATCCCTGCTCCTCCTCTCTTCCAGGGTATACATATTCAGGTTCTTCAACCTCCTCATAAGTTATTTGATGGAGACCACCCACCATTTTGGTCGCCTTTCTCTGAACTGCCTCCATCCTGTCACTGTCTCCTTTGAGATATGGTCTCCAGAACTGAACACAGTACTCCAGGTGAGGCCTCACCAAGGACCTGTACAAGGGGATTATCACTTCCCTTTTCTTACTAGATATTCCTCTCTCTATGCAGCCCAGCATTCTTCTGGCTTTGGCTATCACGGTGTCACACTGCTTTGTCGACTTCAGGTCATTAGACACTATCACCCTAAGGTCTCTCTCTTGCTCTGTGCACATCAGCCCTTCACCCCCCAACGCATATAGTTATTTTGGATTACTACGCCCCAGATGCATGACTCTGCATATCTTGGCATTGAATCCCACCTGCCATATGTTCGACCACTCTTCCAGCTTCCTTAAATCCCGTCTCATTCTCTGTACTCCTTCCGGCGTGTCCACTCTGTTGTAGATCTTAGTATCATCCACAAATAGACAAACTTTACCTTCTAACCCTTCCGCAATGTCTCTCACGAAGATGTTGAACAGAACCGGTCCCAACACCGATCCCTGTGGCACTCCACTTAGAACATACTCTGAAGAGAGAATGGTGTTATTTACCATCACCCATTGTCTTCTGTCTGTCAACCAGTTTGTAATCCACGCCAACACCTTGGAGCTGACTCCCAAGCTTCTCATTTTGTTGATGAGACTTCTGTGTGGGACCGTATCAAAAGCTTTACTAAAATCCAAGTAAATTATATTGAGTGCTCTTCCCTGATCCAGTTCTCTAGTCACCCCATCAAAGAGCTCAATTAGATTCGTCTGACAGGACCTTCCTCTGGTGAATCCATGCTGCTTCTGATAGAGCAACCCCCACCGGATTGTAGATAATTCACTATCCTTTCTTTCAGCAGAGTCTCCATTAATTTTCCCACCACCGAGGTGATGCTAACCAGCCTGTAGTTTCCAGCCTCTTCTCTACTCCCACTCTTGTGAAGCAGGACCACCACAGCTCTTCTCCAATCACTAGGCACTACACCCTTTTCCAAAGATCTATTGAACAGGTCACACAGTGGACCCGCCAGCACATCTGAGTTCCCTCAGTATTCTGGGGTGAACCTCATCTGGCCCTATGGCTTTGTACACTTTCAGTTTTCTTAGCTCTTCCCATACATTCTCTTCCGTAAATGGAGTTTCGTCTACTCCACCCCCTTCTACAGACTTGATAACAAGTGAAGATCCTTCTCCAGAGTCTTCTTTTGTGAACACTGAACAGAAGTATTTGTTTAATATTTCTGCTAATTCATCATCTCTCTCTACCCACTGATCCTTATCCCCTTTCAATTTCACTATACCACTATGTACCTTTCTCCTTTCTCTGATATATCTGAAAAATGTTTTGTCACCTCGCTTTATCTCCTTGGCAATCCTTTCCTCTGCCTGACTTTTTGCTTTCGTGATTACTTTTTTCATCTCCCTTAGTTTCACCAGATAATCCTCCCTGTGTTCCACTTTTTGGGATTCTTTATATTTCTTAAAAGCTGCTTTTTTTTGTTTTTATTACATCAGCCACCTCCTTTGTAAACCAGATTAGATTCTTATTTCTCTTACTTTTGTTTACTGTTCTAACACACACATTTGTTGCTTTTGTAATTGCTCCTTTTAGTTTGGCCCACTGTTGTTCGATCTCTCCCATTTTTCTCCCAGTCTTCAAGTTCTGCCTTCAGATATTTCCCCATTTCGACAAAGTCTGTTTTTTGAAGTTCAAAACTCGGGTCTTTGTGACACTTCTCCGGATTCTATTTGCAATATCAAATCATACTGTTTGATGATCACTGGTGCTGAAGTGGGCACTCACCCGGACATTAGAGACATTATCCCCATTAGTGAGCACTAGGTTATGTAAAACTCCCTCCCTCGTGGGTTCCATTACCATTTGTTTGAACAGAGCCCCTTGCAGGGCATCCACTATCTCTCTACTTCTGTTAGATTCTGCAGAAGGGATACTCCAGTCCATGTCTGGCAGATTAAAATCACCAGCAGTCAACACTTCCCCCTTCTTTCCCACCTTTATAATGTCTTTGATCAGATCTCTGTCTAGTTCTTCTGTCTGAGTCGGAGGCCTGTACAACACTACTGTAAAAATGGATGTACCGTCATCTTTTTTTTTTTTTAAGACGGCCCATAATGCTTCTTCTTCACCCCACTTTCCTTGCAGTTCAGTTGCTTGGATATTATTTTTGACATAAAGTGCTACTCCTCCCCCTTTTTTGTCCTTTCTGACATTCCTTAACAAGTTATAGCCCGTTATGGCCATATCCCAGTCATGAGAATCTGTGAACAATGTCTCCATGACAGCAACAACGTCCAGGTCTACCTTCACCATTAAGGCCTGCAAGTCTGGGATTTTATTGCCCAAACTGCATGCATTTGTAGTCATAGCTTTCCAATTTTTCTCCTTTGCTATGTTGTACTTCCTAAGAATTTGTTCTGTTTTTTTGAGCTGATTGATGTTATTTTCCCTTTGCATGACCGTCACCGGTCTTTTTCTGCCAGAACCTACTGTTATCCAACTGATTCTGGGTTTTTTAATCCTGGATGTCTGATAACTCTGTGGGGGTGCGGGTTGAGGCACAGGTTGCTGTAAACGTGGAGAATGTGGGTGCCTGATTGTCACTTGTCTAGTTCTACCTGAGCCCACTGTAAAATATTTTTTCTTGGGATTCTGTAACCGCTGTGGGAGATGGGTGACAGAGGGATGTTTCAAGGAAGGGGAGGATAATTGAATCCTGGACAATTGCTCCCTTAGATGGATCAACTCTATTTTAATTTTAGACAGCTGAAGGCAAAAGGGACAGCCCTTGATTCTCCAAATGATAGGCCTTGGGACATATGCACCACAATTGTTGAATTGAATTAAAGCCATTCTCTCTGATTAATTAAAATCCTGAAGATAAGGTAAGGTATGGTTAGTCCATAGCAAAGATTTTTAATAGGTATTTGAACTAAAAGTATGTGTTATCCAGTAAAGATTAATAGGCAGAGTATGCAAACCAAATTAACAAGCAATATGACAGTATTGGTTATATCTAGGCTGTAAGGAACTACTAAGTAATTGGGGAAGAGGTAATTGAAGCTAATTATCTAGACCAGGGAAGAGTATGTATGAAAGTAAAGCCAGGGGTGGGTGGGTAGAGGAGCAGAGAGGGAGAGAAATAAACACTGGCTAAGGAACTGTCTGTTCTTATTCAATACTTGGCCCTAGAAAGCAGACAAAATGGCTCTCTCTCAGGTTTGTTTCAGTTCTGCCCCTTTCTAACAGACAGGGCACAATCTTTTGCAAATATAAAGCCCTAGTACATTAAGCACAGGTAAATAACAAAACAAAATTGCACTTAGCTTCAGCAAGGCTCTGGCTCATGAAGATCCCAGCTGCAAAATCATGTACTGTCACACATTCAGAGCCACAGTTGGGCCCTGGATGTTGGAGGAGGGCAAGACTGCCTAAGTGCTGATGCTGTTGTCCCTCTTCCTTCCTGCTGATCAGTGGGAGGAAGTGGTTGGCTAAGAGAAGGGAGATCAGCTGGGGTGGGGGAAGAGGAACCCATCGCCTGATGGTTTCTGCCTTCTCAACCTAGTTTAGCCCCTGGGTAGAGGGTTTGGCAACAATCTTCTTTGTGTTCAAACATTAAAATCCACTTGGACAAAAAGGGTTGATTTTCAGGTAAGAGAACCAACCAAATGTACCCAGTTATCTTGGAGAACAAACAAATCAATGGTATGAATAGTGACCGTAACCAGAATTAAAAATGGACCATCATACTAAACCCTCCGGTCAAAAAGATCTTAATTGCTTTACAAATAATCATCGGTCCTCAATGTCCAAGACTTTTTTATACTTTTAAATGCACATAAAAATTGAAAAGCAACTTAACTTTCAGTTGCTGCTAACTAAATAGTAAAAACAAGAGTCTTCATGTAGGTTTGATTTAGCTATAGTGAATGACAACTTCTGGGGTTGGCATTGAACCGATAGATCACATGAAAAAGATGAAAAGGGGATGATGGTATATGCAATCTTATTCGATGTGCTATTTGTTAGTGTTGTATTTTAACAAATTCTGATGTGATCTTTATCTTTTGTAGCTGAAGTCACGTTTTTTTTTCATCTCATTTTTTTGATTGCCACATTCATTTTAATATATTTGACTGGATACAGATGATGTCATCACTGTTGTAAATAATGATTGGATCTCCATTTAGGTTTGAGCTATATATAGTGGATGATAACTTCCAGGGTTGGTTTCGACCCGGTGAAATGGATGAAGGAGTGGATAACTGTGTGTGCAGCTTTTACTTGATAATGCTACATGTGAGTGTTCTATTGTAAAGAATGCTTATGTGACCTTTATCTCTTTTAGCTAAAGTGCTTCAACATATTAATCCCCTGATGCAGAATCTTCAAAACATGGCGCGTGTTGAGACTCTTAGATAACTTTTAGTCGCTGCTATCCAAATAGTAAAGTTGCTTTTCAATTTTTCTGTGCATTTAAAAATATAAAAAAGTCTTGGACATTGAACATTGAGGACCGATGATTATTTGTAAAGCAACGAAAGTCTTTTTGACCGGGAGTGCTTGATCCATTATTTAATTCTGGTTTTGGTCACTATTAATACCATTGATTTGTTTGTTCTTGTGGGAGTTTATGCTGATAACTGGGTATCAAAATAGAGAGTCAATAATTATCTTGGAACAGATATTCCAGCTACATTTTGCAGGTTAGCACTGAATATTACAGTAACCAGCTAAATTCAAACATCCATCCTAGGAATACTTCTGACCTGACTCCTTTTTACCCAGCTAAACTTGTGCAGCTTGTGATTTAAACTGCATAAATATACAGGGTCATTCATCAAACTGCGTTATGGTGTTAATGCATGCGATAATAGTACTATCGCACAGCTGGAATGCAAATTTTTGGAAGGGGTGGGATTAGGGAGGGGTTTGGTCAGGATTAATTAAAATGAAGGGCAATATTGCACCGTGCGATAGCAAGCATAATGCTTGCTATCGCACGGTTTTAATGCCAGAAATATGCTATAATAGCATAATGCTTGCTATCGCACGGTTTAATGCCAGAAATAACTACACCTTTTTTCCTGGTGTTAAGCTGTGCAGTATGCCTGAAACAGCCGTAACACAATTTGCGATAAATTTTGCAAATTGCATTTCGGCCATTTCTGGGCTTGGGAGGGTAGAGGGAGTGGAGTGGAGTAGAGGTAGAGAGAGAGAGAGAGCCTCTGGGGAGGCCTTTACAGTATTCAACTATTTATATTAGAGATGTGAATCGTGTCCTCGATCGTCTTAACGATCGATTTCGGCTGGGAGGGGGAGGGAATCGTATCGTCGCCGTTTGGGTGTTTAGAGTATGGTTAAAATCGTGAACTGGCACACTAAAACCCCCTAAAACCCACCCCGACCCTTTAAATTAAATCCCCCACCCTCCCCAAATGCCTTAAATTACCTGGGGGTCCAGCGGCACACTAAAACCCCCTAAAACCCCACCCCCGGCACACTAAAACCCACCCCCGACCCTTTAAATTAAATCCCCCAACCCAAATGCCTTAAATTACCTGGGGGTCCGTAGCGGCGGTCCGTAGCTTAAATTACCCCCGGGTCCGTAGCTAAATCGGGGGAAGGGGGAGAGCAGGAAATCCGGCACACTAAATCGTGGTGTCTTCAGCCGGCGCCATTTTGCAAAATGGCCGCCGCAAAATGGCGGCGGCCATAGACCAATACGATTTGATGCAGGAGGTCGTTCCGGACCCCCGCTGGACTTTTGGCAAGTCTTGTGGGGGTCAGGAGGCCCCACCAAGCTGGCCAAAAGTTCCTGGGGGTCCAGCGGGGGCCCTGGAGCGATCTCCTGCCGCGAATCGTTTCCGTACGGAAAATGGCGCTGCCGTTCAGCGCCATTTTCCGTACGGAAACGATTCGCGGCAGGAGATCGCTCCAGGGCCCCCGCTGGACCCCCAGGAACTTTTGGCCAGCTTGGTGGGGCCTCCTGACCCCCACAAGACTTGCCAAAAGTCCAGCGGGGGTCCGGAACGACCTCCTGCGTCAAATCGTATTGGTCTATGGCCGCCGCCATTTTGCGGCGGCCATTTTGCAAAATGGCGCCGGCTGAAGACACCACGATTTAGTGTGCCGGATTTCCTGCTCTCCCCCTTCCCCCGATTTAGCTACGGACCCGGGGGTAATTTAAGCTACGGACCGCCGCTACGGACCCCCAGGTAATTTAAGGCATTTGGGTTGGGGGATTTAATTTAAAGGGTCGGGGGTGGGTTTTAGTGTGCCGGGGGTGGGTTTTAGGGGGTTTTAGTGTGCCGCTGGACCCCCAGGTAATTTAAGGCATTTGGGGGGGGGGGTTGGGGGGGGTGGGGGATTTAATTTAAAGGGTCGGGGGTGGGTTTTAGGGGGTTTTAGTGTGCCGGTTTTCCTGCCCTCCCCCTTCCCCCGATTTACGATTTTTTGACGATAAATCGGGGGAATTGGTATTGTATCGTGGCCCTAACGATTTTTGACGATTTAAAATATATCGGACGATATTTTAAATCGTCAAAAAACGATTCACATCCCTAATTTATATGACTATAGAAGGGCCAGCTAATAGTTTGAGGTGAGGTGTTGGTGGTGGTTTAGGTTTTAAGAGCCAGTTTTACATGCAGAGTGAGATGTACGAACAACACAGTACGCCTTGGTGAAGATTTGACATCATTTGGAGAAAGGAAGTTCTCACAAAGATGAGATTTCTACTATGTTATCTCGGCCTAGCTTGATGGTACCCTGTTATAGAGTCCCATGAAATGAGATGTACCTAAATATGTTTACCCAAGAAGGAAGAAGAGGGAGCAGGAATTAGGGATGTGAAAGAAACATTAAAATACTTCAAAGATATAAATAATGCACATGAGGCCATCATTTTTCAACAGACAGAAAGTTTTAGACTAAGGGGTGATTATATTTTATTTATTTATTTTTTTATTGGAGATATTTTGTATACCGCGGTATGTAAAGGTCTACATCACCTCGGTTTACAGAAAACAATAACATAGCACAATGCTTTACAAGTAACAAGTTATACAGTAAGAAAACAATAAATAGCAACAGGTTTTGCATACAACAGTTAATAGGAATGTGAACAATTAACTTCAACAGTAGTTGACAACTTTATACAGAAAAATTAATTTTTTTTTTTTTTTCAATATGAGGCTCCACACGGGTAGACGGACAATATAAGAAAATATGTCTTTAGGGAAAGGATAGTGGATACATGGAAGAGCTTCCTTGGGGGAAGTGGTGAAGGTAAAGCAGTATTGGAGTTCAAGAAACCCTGGCATAAGCACATGTGATCCTTAGCCATGAGGAAGTGACTGTAAAGCAGGAGATTGGGTACGTTCTGCCATATTGACTATCAAGAATGAGAAGAAAATGTGATTCTCATGTCCCATGCTACCACACCACCTTCATTCTTTCCCTGTAATCCTAGTCACCACTACCTCTTCTGCCCCTTCCCACCCCCTACTTGGATGATCGGTGCCCCAGCAGAGTGGATGCTGTTCACTCCTTCAGGATGAGGGGTTGAGGCTGCCATTGGAGCCGGCTCTCAGATGCACACATAACAGAGCTGGAAGAATTGTTCTGCTAGGTGGAATAGTGCCCCCCTCCACCTCTGGCAGAAGTGACTGCAGCCCTGCTCACAATATTAAGAATACAGTTCACAATTTGTTTTGCCTGTGAGTGGTATTAAAAGTTGTTTGGTAGTGCAAAAGGAAGGAAGATGGGCAATCTTTATTGACTGACATATTCTCTGTTTCTCTATAATCGGAAGTATCTCAAGTTAGTGGCAAAATGAAGAACTATGGAATACGATTCAGAAGGAAACCATGCAGGGAGCTCTCTCTGGAGCTCATTCAGCTGAGACCTTTAATCTGTGCTGTACAGCATAACCACAGAGTAGATCTTTCTAGGGCACTTGTACTGATGGCTTCAATTCAAATTTCCTCAGTGCTCGGGTTTGCAATCAAGATTCAATACATTTATTGTTTGTTTTAAATTCAAGTTTTGCTCAGTACAGTTAGTTTTTCCTTCAGCTAACTGTGATCAGCTCAATGAGTGACGATTGTCAAACCTGTTAGGAAGAATATTATAAGAGTATTGGAATTTAGCACACCCATGACCTATTTGTGTTGGTATTAGATGTAAAATTCCTTTTCTTATTGTGCCTGTGTGTAATAAAACTGTATGTAATCTCATTTTCTCTCAGCTGTATAGATCTGGATTGTAGCTGTTAATATTTTGAGGCTTTCTGGCCGATTGTGCCACTAACAAGGAGCTATGTGAACTCTTCATTATTCCTGTGGTATGGAAGTTTACACATAGTTATGATAATATTTGCTATGCAAATTGCTGTGTAACTAGTACATTTTTATTTAAGGATTTGCATGTTGCTTTTTCTTCAGCAAGCTCAAAGCAGTTGACAATGCATATCAAATAATTAGTTTAAAACACTACACTGTAAGATAAGTACATAATTAACAATTTACAGTAATTCATCCAGCCGTTATGGTGTAGCCCTCCTCCACAACTGAATCATTAAACATTTGAGACATTTCTTCTTTTTCTTATTGGAAACTAGATAAAATTTAGACTCAGCTAGTGACCCTATGCACTAAGCAGTGGCAGGGCAGCTTTCAGAATGCTCAATGACGACAGGAAGGTTAACGTTAGATGCCATTCCTGCAGGCAGAGCGATTCTTTACCTACG